>NC_053026.1:525490922-525777349 GCF_003073215.2 Triticum urartu
GATGTTGCAAATCTTGCTCCGTACAAGCCAGCATCAGACAACTGATCTCCGTTGATTCATCAACGAGTTTCTGGTAGGCATTCTTAGCTGCGGCACTAGCATTATCGGCAGGTTCCTCTGGAAGTGGATCCTCTAAAACTTGTTCCTTTTTATCATGCTTGAGAACAATTCTCAGATTTCTATACCAGGTGGTAAAGTTTGTTGCGTTCAGTTTATCCTTTTCCGGAATTGATTTCAATGCAAAGTGGTTTGAGCAGGTGGTGCCATTGATCTACAACAGAAAATATGCAATCACTAAGCAATGTGTTTATGTAGAGTAATTCAAGCCTTAAATATAAATACTCCCACTGAAGTTGGCATCCCTCTGCAAATTCTCAGTGATCCAGGATCTGACTAGCACATGCGACTAGTGAGCTTTAGCATCATTGCTAGACAACATGCCTATCCGGTAAGCAAATCCTTACTAATCGTATCTCTATACGACTCCTGTCGGTCGGGAAGGTATCTCATACCCCGGCCCCCAACCTTCTTTGCCACAAGGCCCAAAACCGTTTTGATAGCCTTGTCAAGTTAACCTGATGCAGTGCATGTCCGTGTCCGACACGAACCCTTCAGTTCAAGGACACCCAGCAGCACCCCAATTCTATGAGCCCACTACTAGACGTAATTGACGTGCGAAGGTGCAACATCGGGAATCGCAAATTGCTTGATATTAGCGATGGATCTTTCTACCATTCTAACATGCATAGAAAAGAAGAAGCATAACAATCACAAATAAACATATATTGTGAAATAGTATGGCTCCTTCATGGATGTTCTTCCAGGTCGGCTCTGACTCCGATGACCATCTAGGAACTCCATCTTGTTTGTCACGTCGGGACGCCAAGACACCAACCCGATCTCTATTATCCAACTACTACAACTAGTAACGAATTTTACATAGAGTCACAACTCGACACGCATGTCGTTATACAATATAATGACATCACTTTGGCTCCTACCGGCTGTTAAACATGACACGCAAGGCATGTATAATTTACACACATGCATCACATACACATGAGCCATACTATTCACATCAAATCCTGCAAAATAAAGTGAAGCATAGAATCGCATTCTACCAGTTTGAGTGATCGTGTATGAAATACAAGGCGCTACGCACATAGCGGTCCCGCGGAATTTTCTGATCTGACCGATCTTATCGATCATCGCGCACACGAAGGTATCACATCTGAACTCTGATCACGCCGAATTTTCCGATCTGACCGATCTTATCAATCACCGCGAGCCCGATTCGGATTTATGTTTCACTGTTAACCCTGACGGCGGATACCGACCGGTAGGGGTAGGTAGTGTCATGACCTCATCAACTCCGATCATCAGAAAACATAGCCTCATCGATCCCCAATGTGCAGTTGATCTCATCAACCGTGCACATAGCCGATCTCATCAACGACAACAGATCTCATCTGTCGCCTCCACATATCTAATATGCATACGATCCGAATTCAAATCCTATAGCAGAGGCTCTGATACTACTATTGGGAACTACGGTAGGGTGCGTCGACTGCAAATTAAAATATCCTACATGTAAAACAACCAAGAACATGCTATGGGAGATAGATCACAGTTCGTTACCAGTAGACGCGCAGTGCCGTGTAGCGGAAAAAGAGTTGAGGCTGCGCGTCCGCGTGGATCGTCTCCTCCTCGTCCGATATCACTCGAATAGTCGGTCGTCGGTTCCCACGTACAGGTTCGCCGGAGCGGCGCAAGTGCAACACTTCTAATGGTATCCATGCGTGCAGGAGGAATGTCGTGTGGCGGACTACTAGGTCTGATCACACAACCGGCAGCGAGTGGAGCTGTCTATTCGCAACACATGCAAATCGTAGTGACAGGGCCGAAGCAATCAATCGCATGAGTGTGCCGCACCCCACTTTATATAGGCGTCCGTCGCGGGATCAACACTTGGGCCTCGCACGGACCCTAAAGCCCATAAGTCTACTCGGCCACAATCCGAATACAGCTCGGATCACATCCGGCCAGTGTCCCCGGATCCGACCTCGTAGGTTCCTTCCCTTATGCACACGACTCCTTAGGTTCAAGCCGGCATGGTCGCAGTTCGGATCACCTCCAAACTGCACGGTTGGTAGCGGCCCCTAGCAAGGCATGCCGAACACCAAGCAGACTATGAAGCTGGTTAGGCGAACATGTACATCATACTTTCATTCCTTTTGCCACACGATATATGTTGTCGGGCTCAAGGCGAGTGTGTCATCCTTGTGCTAGGTCGACCTCTTTCTCGTTACAGTGATGCCGACCACAAACCAGATTATCTCATAATCCTTGTCGGATGGCCATGCTTATCCTGATCGAATGACATGAGGGTCCCAGAGTATATCTCTCCTGATCGGAGGTGCAAATCCCATCTTGCTCGACCATGTCTCGTAGCATGGGTCTGGACAAGCCCGAAACTTACCTTTGTAACTACCCAGTCATGGAGTAGCGTTTGGTTGGCCCAAAGCAAGTTTATCACCATACCGAGTACATGCGCCAGCTTAGGTCTTAGGACACAGAACATATGTTGTACTAGAGACTCATAGATGACATATCGCTGCGTCTCATAGTTGGGTCTGTCCGACTCGGACCTTATCTCAACTCGGATACGACTACGTCGAATCCGACAATATCCATCCGAGTCCATATTATCCGGTTAGCATCCAATGCTCCATGGCTAGTGAGACCAAGCCATCGACTGTGTCATATGCTAGTCTAGTCGGCTGCATGTCCACACAGCCCTTTCGACTAGGGACCTTTTAGGACAGTCATCATACAATGCATAGTCCCACAAACAAGTCACGTACTTCCTGATACACATCATTGATAATGTCCAAGAACTATCTTTATTCATAAACACATAGGAAATATCATCACACATGATTGCCTCTAGGGCATATCTCCAACAGCCTTCCACTGACACTAGAGTCAATCAAATAGATATTGAATGCCCATAGCTGTAACGTGCCCCTCATGCTTGGATTGTGGAAGCGGCTTAGTCAACGGATCTGCAACATTTGCATCCGTGTGAATTTTGCATAACTCAACATCACCATTCTTTACGATCTTTCGTATCAGGTGATATTTCTGATCTATGTATCTGGTCTTGTGGTGATCCCTCGGCTCCTTGGCTTGTGCGATGGCACCATAATTATCACAATAAAGGTCCAGCGGTTTTACCGAGGCTGGGAAAATACCAAGATCATCCAGAAAGTTCCGGATCCAAACACCTTCCTTTGCAGCTTCACAAGCCGCAATGTATTCGGCTTCTGTGGTAAAATCGCCACCGTATCTTGCTTGGAACTCATCCAGATCACTCCTCCTCCATTCATGATATACACGAATCCGGACTGTGATCGACAATCACCTCTGTCGGTTTGGAAACTAGCATCGGCGTAACCCCTTACGATGAGCTTTTCCTCACCTGCATAAACTAGGAGCATCTCTTTAGTCCTTTTCAGGTACTTCAAAATAGTCTTTACCGCTGCCCAGTGACTCTCACCTGGGTTGACCTAGTATCTACTTGTTAGGCTTATTGGAAAAGCAACATCAGGCCATGTACATATCATGGCATACATGATGGATCTGATTGCCGAGGCATACGGAATCCGACTCATCCTGCTTCGCTCATCAGATGTCGAAGGACTCTGAGTCTTGCTTAGCCTTATACCATGTGAGACATGCAAGAACCCTTTCTTAGCCTCACTCATGTTGAACCGCTTCAACACTTTATCTATGAACGTGCTTTGGCTCAAGCCGAGCAGCCTCCGTGATCTATCTCTATAGATCTTGATTTCTAAAATATACACTGCCTCACCAAGGTCCTTCATTGAAAACTTGCCATTCAATGATTCATTGACCGAGTTCAGCATCGAAACATCATTTCCGATCAGTAGCATGTCATCCACATACAAGATCGAAAACACAATCGAGCTCCCACTTAATTGCTTGTATAAACAAGCGTCCTCATCGCTTTTGATGAAACCGAGACCAGTGACGACCTCATCAAAACGAATGTTCCAACTCTGAGATGCTTGCCTCAACCCATATATGGATCTCTTGAGCTTGCATACTTTACTAGTGCTAGTCGGATGGATCTCTTGAGCTTGCATACTTTACTAGTGCTAGTCGGATCGACAAAACCCTCGGGCTGTATCATATACACGTCCTCGGTTAAATTTCCATGAAGGAAAGCCGTTTTGACATCCATCTGCCATATCTCGTAACTGAAATATGCAGCTATAGCTAGTAGGATCCTTACCGACTTCAGCTTCGCTACCGGCGAGTAAGTCTCATCGTAGTCAATTCCTTGAACTGGTCCATATCCTTTAGCGTCAAGCCAAGCTTTGTGGATCTGAACATTTCCATCCACATCGGTTTTCTTCTTAAAGACCCATTTTGCAGCCAATGGCCTTTACGCCAGGCGACGGATCAACCAAGTCCCAGACTTGATTTTCATCCATGGACTTTAACTCGGATCTCATGGCTTCTAGCCATGCCTCGGAATCCGGGCTCACCATCGCTTCCGCATACATGGCCGTCTCGTCGCTTTCTAACAACAATACATCACGCACTCTGCGCAATCTTTCCGACCTACGTGGTTCCGGTGCCGCTTCCACTACGGGTTCCCTGACTGACTCCGGTATGATCTCATCACCCGCCAAGCCGTCCCCAAGTGGTACTTGAATTTCTTCGAGTCAGACTGTCCTCCCACTGGCCTCCCGACTGAGAAACTCTTTCTCAAGGAAAACCCCATTCCGAGCAACAAACACATTGTTCTCTTCCCGGCCAGTGAGACCAAGCCATCGACCGTGTCATATGCTAGTCTAGTCGGCTGCACATCCACACAGCCCTTTCGACTAGGGACCTTTTAGGACAATCATCATACAATGCATAGTCCCACAAACAAGTCATGTACTTGCTGATACACATCATTGATAATTTCCAAGGACTATCTTTATTCATAAACATATAGAAAATATCATCATACATGATTGCCTCTAGGGCATATCTCCAACATGAAGATGTATCACTACAACATGAACCCCCCTATAGCAACGCATTTTTCCGTATCTAAAAGTTCATATATGCGTTGTTAGTGTCTTTACCAACGGTATGGGATGAGTTGCCTTATCCGGCGTTGCTAGCGCATAATGCAACGCTTATATTGTCGTTGGTAAAAGGGACCATTGCAAGAATACAACACATAAGAGAATTGTGCAACACTTCGATATGTTGGTGCTTAATGTACAGGAAACAAAATCCCATTGCTTGGCAACGAAGAATTTGTCATGCTTCAAGTTTTGGTTCATATATAGCGTAAACAATATTATTTTTAATACATATTGCCAGCAATTAAATTAATGCTTCACATAATGCTGATAATTATTTATTTCAAGTGAAGAAAAACGAGAGAAAATACTCATGGGAGAAACAAATCATATATTAGATAAAACTGTTTGATTACAATGGTGGACATTACATGGTGGACATTACGGCCTCCTTTGGTTTAGAGGAATTTCATAGGAATTCTAGAGGATAGGATTCTTATAGGATTTTTTTCCTTTAGAGCCCTTTGGTTCATAGGAATGGATTCCTATTCCTACATAGGATTGGTTCCTATCCTCCACATTTCATAGGAAAATAAAAAAGAGCCTAGACTCAATGGAAAATTCCTTTGATGTCAACCAAAGGACATCCTGTTTCCTATTCCTACTCATAGGATTTAAGATACATGTCATCTCATTTCCTACAAGATTCCTATTCCTATGATAATCCTATCCTATGAACCAAAAGAGGCCTACAATGGTGAATACTCATGGGATGTATAATATAAATGTTCTCTTGATGGCGAAACTTAAATTGAAAGCATGCATCAACATCCCTACAGATTAACTAAAACATAAATCAGGATCATCGTCCAACAGGAACATCATCCCTACAACTTTACTAAAACTGAAAGCATCCGTCTCCATCATCATGAACACGAACATCATCATCATCATCATCATCATCATCATCATAGTAGTATGCTTGCCACACACACCCATATAATCATCCATTTATCTTTTGAATCTACAAACAAAAAAACAAAATGAACTTTTAACACACAAAGCATGATGCAATTCGTGATAAGAGGCAGGATATTAGTCACTTACAAAGGTTGCCATGCAAAAAAAATCTGCATTACCAAGAGTATATTGCAGTTTTTGCAACTCCGTACCAAATATTTAGTTTTCACAAGTGCCATATCGACATGCACTACCTACAATTCATTAGTAATTGCAGCACCATCAAGCTCAGATTTAGGATCACAACTTACAATTGTAGCAATACCGGTCTCTGTTATGATTTTTTCAGGCTCATTAAAAATACTTTTGGTCCTGCCTGTTAGAGAAAAATCAAAGTTACCATTGGCAGAAACATGTCGAGCAAAATAATTAAAAGAAAAGTGACATATAACAGAAAAAGTTCAGAGGCCAAGACCTGTCGTGTTTGCATCTTTTCCTTTACTATATGGTCTCTTGTGTTGTCCCATGAGATGCCATCTTCTATGTCTTTCAAGGGATAAGAGATTATAAGCCAGCTAACACTGAGTTATATTGTGGCCATGACACATGTACCTACCTGCTATTTAAAGGACATACCAATATAAATGGGGCGGGAAATAATGGAAGCGTGTAAAGAATTTAATATGCTCAAACCATGCCACATTGTAAAAACATACGTCTAGTCAATGCACATAGAAGAAAATGGAAGGAAGCAAGGAAAAAAGCCTTTCAACATACAACAACTACAACCCAACTTCACACACGACATATGGTTATGAATACATTCTTCTACGGGTTAATCTCATGATGTGCAACATCTATGAAATTCTATGAAGCCTTTCACTACCAACAAAGTAGTTTTGGTGATGAACGCTTAAAATAATTAAACTTCATGTGATAGCTTCAGTGTAGAACACAAAGATAAACATTTTTTTCAAGTAGCAGTATGGTACGATCAACTTCATAATTCTGAGGCACCTACTGGAAGATACTGAAGCAGTATGTTTGACCTTTAATCAGGTAACAAAATATTACTATATCAATACCTTAGACATATTAAGCCAAAAGATAAATTAAATTTACTGAATTAGTACAAATAAAACATATTAGACAATATAAATAAGCTTTGAAGTATAAGATCCATCATAAATGAGGTACTCCCAGTACCGGCCCAATGATTTTGCATGAAGTGCAGTGAGGACAGCAGGGAGGATCGACCATTAGTTCATCTTTACAACCAACTCCCAATAAAATAGCTAGTATATATCCAGATCAAACTCTAAATAGCACATCTGAGCAGATCAATCAGTAGTGACACTACTAAGAAAAGGAGAAGACACGGCAGATAAAACAAGACTGTAGCATGCTCGAACAAATAATTAGGACGCCCTGTAGACTAAAAATACAAATTTACTTCTCTTTTCCCCATGGTGTGTATTCTTCTCTGTAAAGGAAAATCACATCAAGGGAATAAAGGAGTGATATTACGGATGTAGGTAAACATAGTACAAAGAGGAAGCATGGACCACAAAAGAAGTGTCTAGAATTTGGCAAACCAGTAGAGAGAACCATGTAGGTATATGTTGTTAATAATATGAGAAAGGGGACATCAATCAAATTCCAAAAGCCAAGTGAATAAATGGAAAACATCCATGGATTTTTATTCCTGGAACACAATCTAGTTCAGCTATCTTTAAAAAATACAGAAGTCAGATAAGTTGTAATAGGTGTAGAATTTTATCTAACATGTCACTTGACTAAATAAGTACTACTCGTCTCAGCGTAGTTTTATAAGAACTGCTTCTCTAATCTCTTCTACTGTATTTAGGGGTTACACAGTAAACATTTTCTGTTCATAAATCATAAGTAAATCGCAAGATCTGCTTGCTTCAAAAAAATTGATATGACATGAAGCTCACATAAACATCTTTTAAAATGGCAAGCATAGTTCATGGTAGATGTACTCAATAATATTTTCAGAGTTTTCTGACAAGCAACAGTGATTGATCACCAGATTACCTTCCTTACGCTCTTGAACTCCAACTGTACTGGGCAGAAAGCCTTATGAAGCTCTGAGTGCTAATAATGTCACCAGATGCTGATGGATGATGATGCGGAGAACTGTGGATCAGAAGCCCTAAGATCCAACAAGTACTCGGCCTTGCCATGCTCTGCACCGATGTCCTTCTCCCCCAGCGTCGCAGTGGCTTAGTCGACCGAGCTGCGTAAAGTTGTCAAGCTGCTCCTCGGTTTGTAGTAGCAGAGAACATAGAGATCGAAATGGTCTTTTAAGCGAATGAAAATATGTAACAAAAAGTTACAGAACTGTGTCTCAAATAAAAGAGAGGGAGAAAGTTTTGGGGTCATGTCCATTGCAACATATTCAGTGCTTGAGTGCGATTGCATTTCTCTGCACCGAGTGTAGGTAATAATTACTTAGTAGAGAAATTTGATATTGTAACCTGCTCCAAAGTCTCGGAAAGAAATATGGGCATATGACGACGTGACTGATCAGGCCTACAACATAAGCAAGTGGCACCATAAGCAGAAAGTTGAACTTTGAAGCATCAACATCAACCACAAGACTAAGACAACAAGCCTTATTATACAATCAGTCAATCACATAATCAAAGAGAACAACCAACGGCTGCACAATCAAGTTTCACTTCCATAGGCTGGTGACAAGCTCCTGAGCCATAACTAGAAACAATTCAATCACAGCAAGAGGCTTCAGCTAGAAGCTCCCCTCCACACCAACCATCTATAATTCAACCTCTCGGTCATTATCAGGGACGAGCAAGTCGTAAGTAGCAATTCCCAACTAGACTCAAGTCAAGTAGAGCAAGATGGGGAAAATAAAATTGGAGAACAAAAGTGGTCCGGCTCACCCTCGTGCAGAGGGTTGTTGTAGCGGTAACTCTGCCCGTAGCCGCACGCCCTCGTGCAGAGGTAGTAGACGCAGTTGGTCGTAGGGAAGCGGTGACGAGGGGTGGCGCACCAAGAAGCAAGGTCGCAGAGGAGAGTTGACTAGGGACGGCGCGCCAGGATGGAGAATCGCAGGGGGGTGGTGAGGGGCAGCCTTCCGAGACGGAGGATCGCAAGGGAGTGGTGAGCGGCGGCGCTCCGGTATGCAGGTAGGCTGAGGGGCAGTGGGCGGCGTGGGAGAAATCGAGAGGAACAGGGAGGCTGGGAAAAGGTGACCTAGATTAATTGTGAAGCCAACTTGGGCCGGGCCACAAGAGTCTGGAGTTACAGAGCTCACATCTAAAACGCATATGCTACAATGCTTATTATCTGTATCTATTGTGAATTTTGCAACATACAATCAAAACGTTGAAGAATATATGTTGCATTATAGGGGGTTTTCTTGTAGTGTATTCTGATGTTCACTGCCATGGAGATAAGCTAATCACCTTTGAAGGATGGGTGTTAATTACCATGAAGGCACACAGACACCGCGAAGGCTCTCCCTATTCTCCTTGAGATATGAAGGCACAAGGACGGTCTCCAAACATTCACAAAATTTTTGGAGTTACATCACACGCTAATTCCTTACCAAAGAAGTCCTATCGCCTAGGAGTCTCCAACCTACAAGAGAAACAAAATCAAAAGGGAAATGCTCAAGATTTGCTCAAATCACGAATTTCTTTGGAGGAGAGAGAGAGAGAGAGGAATGGGCCTATGCCTGAGGTGAAATATCTCTCAAAAGTCACTCAGGAAATCTTTGATTTGTAGTGGGGAAAATGCACTTATCAAATTTGGTTAAGTGTATATGAAATGGTTAATCCCTCCACGAAGTGGTGAAGGTGTATATATAGACTAGACTAAAAATAGTCGTTCTAGTGAAGGAAACAGACGAGCAGACAGTCTGGCACAAAACTGCCTAGAAAGTCCGGCAAATAACCTAAGTTAGCATATGAACACAGAGAAATCATAGTCGCTTGAGAGTATGATATTTTTCCCAGACAGTCTTGCCATTTCATGGACAACAAAAGTCATCCTAATTTTCCGTCTGCATTTTTGTCCGGTCAAAGTTTTCGTCCGAGTATTTGTTCGACCAAACTTTAACGGTTTTCTTGCCTGGTGGAAATTAGTTGGCCGGACAGTTCGTCCAGAGCCCAGACAAAAATTGTTCCCTAATCATTTGTTCAGTCAATTGTCTTACCATACATTTTAGCTTCTGCTTCAAAGAGTAACTGGCCGAACAGTACAGCAAAAATCTACCTAGACAGTCCAGCCACCTAAAACAATGTTCCTTCTGGCTCTTTTGAATGTGGGAGTTCATTTTGGTATTGGACTTATAGTTAGGAATGGAATGTTTTGATGATTGTGAGCTGAGCAATTCCTTCGCAAATCCCTCTCGCCCCCTCTTAATAGTGAGGGATTCCTAACTCGGGAACATAAAAAGAGATACACTAGATAGCTTTCGAAAATCAATTTTTGAGCATACTCCCTCCATTTCCATTTAGTGTGTATATAAAATTTGTTTGGAGTCAAACTTTACAAAGTTTGACCAAATTCATAGGAAAAAAGTCAACATTCACAACACCAAATCAATATCATTAGATGTATCATAAAACTACATTTCATGCTTTATAACATTAGTATTGTAGTTGTTGATAATATTTAATATAAAATTGGTCAAAATTTGTGCAGTTTTGTTGGGGAACGTAGTAATTTCAAAAAATTTCCTACGCACACGCAAGA
Source organism: Triticum urartu (assembly GCF_003073215.2). Lineage (NCBI taxonomy): Eukaryota > Viridiplantae > Streptophyta > Magnoliopsida > Poales > Poaceae > Triticum > Triticum urartu. Next base: position 525,501,737 of record NC_053026.1, read on the forward strand.
TCATGGTGATGCATAGCAACGAGAGGGGAGAGTGTGATCTACGTACCCTTGTAGACCGACAGCGGAAGCGTTGTGACAACGCGGTTGATGTAGTCATACGTCTTCACGATCCGACCGATCCAAGCACCGTTACTCCGGCACCTCCGAGTTCTTGGCACACGTTCAGCAATATGACGATCCCCGGGCTCCGATCCAGCAAAGCGTCGGGGAGGAGTTCCGTCATCACGACGGCGTGGTGACGATCTTGATGTTCTATCGTCGCAGGGCTTCGCCTAAGCACCGCTACGATATGGCCGAGGTGGAATATGGTGGAGGGGGGCACCGCACACGGCTAAGGAACGATCACGAAGATCAACTTGTGTGTCCATGGGGTGCCCCTTGCCTCAGTATATAAAGGATGGAGGAGGAGGAGGCCGGCCAAGGCTTGGTGCGGCCAGGATGTGGAGTCCTACTAGGATTCCCAAGTCCTAGTAGGAGTCCACCAAGAGGGGAGGAAGGGAGAAGGAAGTGGAGGAGAAGGAAAGGTGGCCGGCCCCCTTTTCCCTAGTCCAATTCGGACTAGAGGGGAGGGGGGCGCAGCAGCCCCTTGGCCCTTTCTCCTCTTCCCACTAAAGCCCATCAAGGCCCATTGCTTCTCCCGTAACTACCCGGTACTCCGAAAAATACCCGAATCACTCGGAACCTTTGCGATGTCCGAATATTATCGTCCAATATATCTATCTTTACGTCTCGACCATTTCGAGACTCCTCTCATGTCCCCGATCTCATCCGGGACTCCGAACTCCTTCGGTACATCAAAACTCATAAACTCATAATATAACTGTCATCGACACCTTAAGCGTGCGGACCCTACGGTTCGAGAACAATGTAGACATGACCGAGACATGTCTCCGGTCAATAACCAATAGCGGGACCTGGATGCCCATATTGGCTCCTACATATTCTACGAAGATCTTTATCGGTCAGACCGCATAACAACATACGTTGTTCCCTTTGTCATCGGTATGTTACTTGCCCGAGATTCGATCGTCGGTATCCAATACCTAGTTCAATCTCGTTACCGGCAAGTCCCTTTACTCGTTCCGTAATACATCATCTCACAACTAACTCATTAGTTGCAATGCTTGCAAGGCTTATGTGATGTGCATTACCGAGAGGGCCCAGAGATACCTCTCCGACAATCGGAGTGACAAATCCTAATCTCGAAATACGCCAACCCAACATGTACCTTTGGAGACACTTGTAGAGCTCCATTATAATCACCCAGTTACGTTGTGACGTTTGGTAGCACACAAAGTGTTCCTCCGGCAAACGGGAGTTGCATAATCTCATAGTCATAGGAACATGTATAAGTCATGAAGAAAGCAATAGCAACATACTAAACGATCGGGTGCTAAGCTAATGGAATGGGTCATGTCAATCACATCATTCTCCTAATGATGTGATCCCGTTAATCAAATAACAACTCTTTTGTTTATGGTTAGGAAACATAACCATCTTCGATTAATGAGCTAGTCAAGTAGAGGCATACTAGTGACACTTTGTTTGTCTATGTATTCACACAAGTATTATGTTTCCGGTTAATACAATTATAGCATGAATAATAAACATTTATCATGATATAAGGAAATAAATAATAACTTTATTATCGCCTCTAGGGCATATTTCCTTCAGTCTCCCACTTGCACTAGAGTCAATAATCTAGTTCACATCGCCATGTGATTTAACAACAATAGTTCACATCACCATGTGATTAACACCCATAGTTCACATCGATGTGTGATCAACACCCAAAGGGTTTACTAGAGTCAGTAATCTAGTTCACATCACTATGTGATTAACACCCAAAGAGTACTAAGGTGTGATCATGTTTTGCTTGTGAGATAATTTTAGTCAACGGGTCTGTCACATTCAGATCCATAAGTATTTTGCGAATTTCTATGTCAACAATGCTCTGCACGGAGCTACTCTAGCTTATTGCTCCCACTTTCAATATGTATCTAGATCGAGACTTAGAGTCATCCAGATCTGTGTCAAAACTTGCATCGACGTAACTTTTTACGATGAACCCTTTTTGTCACCTCCATAATTGAGAAATATTTCCTTATTCCACTAAGGATAATTTTGACCGCTGTCCAGTGATCTACTCTTAGATCACTATTGTACTCCCTTGCTTAACACAGTGTAGGGTACACAATAGATCTGGTACACAGCATGGCATACTTTATAGAACCTATGGCTGAGGCATAGGGAATGACTTTCATTCTATTTCTATCTTCTGCTGTGGTCGGGCTTTGAGTCTTACTCAATTTCACACCTTGCAACACAGGCAAGAGCTCTTTCTTTGACTGTTCCATTTTGAACTACTTCAAAATCTTGTCAAGGTATGTACTCATTGAAAAAACTTATCAAGCGTCTTGATCTATCTCTATAGATCTTGATGCTCAATATCTAAGCAGCTTTACCGAGGTCTTTCTTTGAAAAAAAATCCTTTCAAACACTCCTTTATGCTTTGCAGAATAATTCTCCATTATTTCCGATCAACAATATGTCATACACATATACTTATCAGAAATGTTGTAGTGCTCCCACTCACTTTCTTGTAAATACAGACTTCACCGCAAGTCTGTATAAAACTATATGCTTTGATCAATTTATCAAAGCGTATATTCCAACTCCGAGATGCTTGCACCAGTCCATAGATGGATCGCTGGAGCTTGCATATTTTGTTAGCACCTTTAGGATTGACAAAACCTTCTGGTTGCATCATATACAACTCTTCTTTAAGAAATCCATTAAGGAATGCAGTTTTGTTTATCCATTTGCCAGATTTCATAAAATGCGGCAATTGCTAACATGATTCGGACAGACTTAAGCATATATACGAGTGAGAAAATCTCATCATAGTCAACACCTTAAACTTGTCAAAAACCTTTTGCGACAATTCTAGCTTTGTAGATAGTAACACTACTATCAGCGTCCGTCTTCCTCTTGAAGATCCATTTATTTTCTATGGCTTGCCGATCATCGGGCAAATCCATCAAAGTCCATACTTTGTTCTCATACATGGATCATATCTCAGATTTTATGGCCTCAAACCATTTCGCCGAATCTGGGCTCATCATCACTTCCTCATAGTTCGCAAGTTCGTCATGGTCTAGTAACATGACTTCCAGAATAGGATTACTGTACCACTTTGGTGCGGATCTCACTCTGGTTTACCTACGAGATTTGGTAGTAACTTGATCTGAAGTTACATGATCATCATCATTAGCTTCCTCACTAATTGGTGTAGTAGTCAAAGGAACAAATTTCTGTGATGAACTACTTTCCAATAATGGAGTAGGTACAGTTACCTCATCAAGTTCTACTTTCCTCCCACTCACTTCTTTCGAGAGAAACTCCTTCTCTAGAAAAACTCTGAATTTAGCAACAAAAGTCTTGCCTTCGGATTTGTGATAGAAGGTGTACCCAACAGTCTCCTTTGGGTATCCTATGAAGACATATTTCTCCGATTTGGGTTTGAGCTTATCGAGATGAAACTTTTTCACATAAGCATCGCAACTCCAAACTTTAAGAAACGACAACTTTGGTTTCTTGCCAAACCATAGTTCATACGATGTCGTCTCAACAGATTTAGATGGTGCCCTTTTAACGTGAATGCAGCTGTCTCTAATGCATAACCCCAAAACGATAGTGGTAGATCGGTAAGAGACATCATAGATTGCACTATATCCAATAAAGTACGGTTATGACGTTCGGACACACCATTTGCTGTGGTGTTCCATGTGGCATGAGTTTGTGAAACTATTCCACATTGTTTTAATTGAAGACCAAACTCGTAACTCAAATATTTGTCTCCGCAATCAGATCGTAGAAACTTTATTTTCTTGTCACGATGATTTTCCACTTCACTCTGAAATTCTTTGAACTTTTCAAATGTTTCAGACTTATGTTTCATCAAGTAGATATACCCATATCTGCTCAAATCATCTGTGAAGTTCAGAAAATAATGATACTTGCCGTGAGCCTTAACACTCATCGGACCGCATACATCGGTATGTATTATTTCCAATAAGTCAGTTGCTCGCTCCAGAGAACGGAGTCTTAGTCATCTTGCCCATGAGGCATGGTTCGCAAGCATCAAGTGATTCATAATCAAGTGATTCCAAAAGCCCATCAGCATGGAGTTTCTTCATGCGCTTTACACCAATATGACCTAAACGGCAGTGCTACAAATAAGTTGCACTATCATTATTAACTTTGCATCTTTTGGTTTCAATATTATGATTATGTGTATCACTACGATCGAGATCCAACGAACTATTTTCATTGGGTGTGTAACCATATAAGGTTTTATTCATGTAAACAGAACAACAATTTATTCCCTTACTTAAATGAATAACCGTATTACAATAAACATGATCAAATCATATTCATGCTTAACGCAAACACCAAATAACACTTATTCAGGTTCAACACTAATCCCGAAAGTATAGGGAGTGTGCGATGATGATCATATCAATCTTGGAACCACTTTCAACACACATCGTCACTTCACCCTTAACTAGTCTTTGTTTATTCTGCAACTCCCGTTTCAAGTTACTAATCTTAGCAACTGAACTAGTATCAAATACTGAGGGGTTGCTATAAACACTAGTAAAGTACACATCAATAACATGTAAATCAAATATACTTATGTTCACTTTGCCATCCTTCTTATCTGCCAATCACTTGGGGTAGTTCCGCTTCCAGTGACCAGTCCCTTTGCAGTAGAAACACTTAGTCTCAGGCTTAGGACCAGACTTGGGCTTCTTCACTTGAGCAGCAACTTTCTTGCTGTTCTTCTTGAAGTTCCCCTTCTTCCTTTTGCCCTTTTCTTGAAACTAGTGGTCTTGTCTACCATCAACACTTGATGTTTTTCTCGATTTCTACCTTCGTTAATTTCCGCATTACGAAACGCTTGGGAATCGTTTCCGTTATCCCTTGCATATCATAGTTCATCACGAAGTTCTACTAACTTGGTGATGGTGACTAGAGAATTCTGTCAATCACTATCTTATCTGGAAGATTAACTCCCACTTGATTCAAGCGATTGTTGTACTCAGACAATCTGGGCACATGCTCACTAGTTGAGCGATTCTCCTCCATCTTTTAGCTATAGAACTTGTTGGAGACTACATATCTCTCAACTCAGGTATTTGCTTGAAATATTAACTTCAACTCCTGGAACATCTCATATGCTCCATGACGTTCAAAACGTCTTTGAAGTCCCGATTCTAAGCCGTTAAGCATGGTGCACTAAACTATCAAGTAGTCATCATATTGAGCTAGCCAAACGTTCATTACGTCTGCATCTGCTCCTGCAATAGGTCTGTCACCTAGCGGTGCATCAAGGACATAATTCTTCTGTGCAGCAATGAGGATAAACCTCAGATCACGGATCCAATCCGCATCTTTGCTACTAACATCTTTCAACACAATTTTCTCTAGGAACATATCAAAATAAACATATGAAAGCAATAACGCGAGCTATTGATCTACAACATAATTTGCAAAATACTACCAGGACTAAGTTCATGATAAATTTAAGTTCAATTTAATCATATTACTTAAGAACTCCCACTTAGATAGACATCCCTCTAATCCTCTAAGTGATCACGTGATCCAAATCAACTAAACCATGTCCGATCATCACGTGAGATGGAGTAGTTTCATTGGTGAACATCACTATGTTGATCATATCTACTATATGATTCATGCTCGACCTTTCGGTCTCCGTGTTCCGAGGCCGTATCTGTATATGCTTGGCTCGTCAAGTATAACCCGAGTATTCCGTGTGTGCAACTGTTTTGCACCCGTTGTATTTGAACGTAGAGCCTATCACACCCGATCATCACGTGGTGTCTCAGCACGAAGAACTTTCGCAATGGTGCATACTCAGGGAGAACACTTCTTGATAATTAGTGAGAGATCATCTTAAAATGCTACCGTCAAACTAAGCAAAATAAGATGTATAAAAGATAAACATCATATGCAATCAAAATATGTGACATGATATGGCCATCATCATCTTGCGCCTTTGATCTCCATCTCCAAAGTACTGTCATGATCTCTATTGTCACCGGCACGACACCATAATCTCCATCATCTTGATCTATATCAATGTGTCGTCACACGGTCGTCTCGCCAACTATTGCTCTAGCAACTATTGCTATCGCATAGCGATAAAGTAAAGCAATTATTTGGCGCTTGCATCTTATGCAAAAAAGAGACAACCATAAGGCTTTTGCCAGTTGCCGATAACTTTAACAAAACATGATCATCTCATACAACAACTTATATCTCATCACGTTTTGACCATATCACATCACAACATGCCCTGCAAAAACAAGTTAGACGTCCTCTACTTTGTTGTTGCAAGTTTTACGTGGCTGCTACGGGGTTAAGCAAGAACCAATCTTACCTACGCATCAAAACCACAACGATAGTTTGTCAAGTTGGTGCTGTTTTAACCTTCGCAAGGACCGGGCGTGGCCACACTCAGTTCAACTAAAGTTGGAGAAAATGTCACCCGCAAGCCACCTATGTGCAAAGCACGTCGGGAGAACCGGTCTCGCGTAAGCGTACGCGTAATGTCGGTCTGGGCCGCTTCATCCAACAATACCGCCGAACCAAAGTATGACATGCTGATAAGCAGTATGACTTATATCGCCCACAACTCACTTGTGTTCTACTCGTGCATATAACATCAACACATAAAACCTAGGCTCGGATGCCACTGTTGGGGAACGTAGTAATTTCAAAAAATTTCCTACGCACACGCAAGATCATGGTGATGCATAGCAACGAGAGGGGATAGTGTGATCTACGTACCCTTGTAGACCGACAGCGGAAGCGTTGTGACAACGCGGTTGATGTAGTCATACGTCTTCACGATCCGACCGATCCAAGCACCGTTACTCCGGCACCTCCGAGTTCTTGGCACATGTTCAGCTCGATGAAGATCCCCGGGCTCCAATCCAGCAAAGCGTCGGGGAGGAGTTCCGTCAGCACGACAGCGTGGTGACGATCTTGATGTTCTATCATCGTAGGGGTTCACCTAAGCACCGCTACGATATGACCGAGGTGGAATATGGTGGAGGGGGGCACCGCACATGGCTAAGGAACAATCACGAAGATCAACTTGTGTGTCCATGGGGTGACCCTTGCCTCAGTATATAAAGGATGGAGGAGGAGGAGGCCGGCCAAGGCTTGGTGCGGCCAGGATGTGGAGTCCTACTAGGACTCCAAGTCCTAGTAGGAGTCCACCAAGAGGGGAGGAAGGGAGAAGGAAGTGGAGGAGAAGGAAAGGTGGCCTGCCCCCTTTTCCCTAGTCCAATTCGGACTAGAGGGGAGGGGGGGCGCAGCAGCCCCTTGGCCCTTTCTCCTCTTCCCACTAAAGCCCATCAAGGCTCATTGCTTCTCCCATAACTACCCGGTACTCCGAAAAATACCCGAATCACTCGGAACCTTTCCGATGTCCGAATATAGTCGTCCAATATATCGATCTTTACGTCTCGACCATTTCGAGACTCCTCGTCATGTCCCCGACCTCATCCGGGACTCCGAACTCCTTCGGTACATCAAAACTCATAAACTCATAATATAACTGTCGTCGAAACCTTAAGCGTGCGGACCCTATGGTTCGAGAACAGACATGACCGAGACACGTCTCCGGTCAATAACCAATAGCGGGACCTGGATGCCCATATTGGCTCCTACATATTCTACGAAGATCTTTATCGGTCAGACCGCATAACAACATACGTTGTTCCCTTTGTCATCGGTATGTTACTTGCCCGAGATTCGATCGTCGGGTCTCAATACCTAGTTCAATCTCGTTACCGGCAAGTCTCTTTACTCGTTCTGTAATTACATCATCCCGCAACTAACTCATTAGTTGCAATGCTTGCAAGGCTTTAAGTGATGTGCATTACCGAGAGGGCCCAGAGATAACCTCTCCGACAATCGGAGTGACAAATCCTAATTCTCGAAATACGCCAACCCAACATGTACCTTTGGAGACACCTGTAGAGCTCCTTTATAATCACCCAGTTACGTTGTGACGTTTGGTAGCACACAAAGTGTTCCTCCGGCAAACGGGAGTTGCATAATCTCATAGTCATAGGAACATGTATAAGTCATGAAGAAAGCAATAGCAACATACTAAACGATCGGGTGCTAAGCTAATGGAATGGGTCAAATCACATCATTCTCCTAATGATGTGATCCCGTTAATCAAATAACAACTCTTTTGTTTATGGTTAGGAAACATAACCATCTTCGATTAACGAGCTAGTCAAGTAGAGGCATACTAGTGACACTTTGTTTGTCTATGTATTCACACAAGTATTATGTTTCCGGTTAATACAATTCTAGCATGAATAATAAACATTTATCATGATATAAGGAAATAAATAATAACTTTATTATTGCCTCTAGGGCATATTTCCTTCAAGTTTGACTTCCAAAAAAATATTTATACGCATTGTAAACAGAAATAGACGGACTATATCCTCCTTCGAGGGTCGTCTATCCACCCCAGAAAAATTAAAGGAACTTATACCTTTGACTTGAGCATTCCACTTGAGCTTGATGTTAACGTTCATACTTTGCCAAGTTGGAAACACAATTTCGATAACTCACTTGGTGAATACCTCAAATAGACTCCTCCCCTCCATTAAGCAATTTGAAAAGCATTGCCTTGTATAACATCTTCACACGTCCATCACATGATCATCCACAAGCTTTAAGTATGTAATACTTCGGGATGCCTATCTTGGACTTGCCCTTACCAAACTAGATTACTATCATCACCTGATGACATACTCACATGGGCTACTTGAAATCTTTTTTATGCAAGCCCACAAGAATTACCTAACCAACATAGACATAGAAAATACATAGCATGGCACAATTCATAATTTCTTACCATAGTACAAGATCCCATGTGGTACATCATTTTATGCTTGTGTGTTGATCATTTATAATTCGATCATCGAGCTTTATATTGTTCAACCTTTATCTTTACTCTATGAATAATCTCGGTGTCTTGAAGGCCATATTAAACTCTTCACTATGCTTCATTGCTTTAAGACATGATCACCCATATCTGTAATCTCTGCCCAAGGTAGGAGATGAACTCACGCACATAAGATAGACGAAGAGTACATGGGAGTTTTGGCACCGCAAAACTTGTGCCTTTTCTGACTCTCTTTCTCTTAATTAACCAAAGTGATTACAGGGGTACTTAAAAGGGAAGCAAACACACGGGCCAAGTCACACACACCGGCCTGATCCTAAACTCACGCTCCACGTACACATGTACTCCACTAAATAAGTGCATGCATGATACGCCCATTTTGCATCATGCTTTTATATCGATATTTATTGAATTATGGACTGTTATTTCACTTTATGACACAATACTTATGGCTATTCTCTCTTATTTTACAAGGTTTACATAAGGAGGGAGAATGCCGGCAGCTAGAATTCTGGGCTGGAAAAGGAGCAAATATTAGAGACCTATTCTGCGCAACTCCAAAAGTCCTGAAACTTCACGGAACATCTTAAAATAAATAAAGAAAAATCCTCGCCAAAGATGAAGGCCAGGGCCCCCACACCCTTCTCACGAGGGTGGGGGGCGCCCCCCCTAAGGCGCGCCCCCTACCTCATGGGCCCCCTGGTGGCTCTCCGACGTCCATCTTCTCCTATATGAAGTCTTTCGATGAGAAAAAAATAGGAAGGAACTTTTCGGGACGAGACTTCGCCGCCATGAGGCGGAACCTTGGCGGATCCAATCTAGAGCTCCGGCAGAGCTGTTCTGCCGGGGATACTTCCCTCTGGGAGGGGGAAATCATCACCATCGTCATCACCAACGCTCCTCTCTTTGGGAGAGGGCAATCTCCATCAACATCTTCACCAGCACCATCTCATCTCCAAACCCTAGTTCATCTCTTGTATCCAATTCTTGTCTCAAAGTCCGGGATTGGTGCTAGTAGGTTGCTACTAGTGTTGATTACTCCTTGTAGTTGATGGTAGTTGGTTTATTTGGTGGAAGATCATATGTTCAGATCCTATATGCATATTATTACCCCTGTGATTATGAACATGAATATTCTTTGTGAGTAATTACGTTCGTTCCTGAGGACAAGGGAGAAGTCTTGCTATGAGTAGTCATGTGAATTTGGTATTCGTTTGATATTTTGATAAGATGTATGTTGTCTAGCCTCTAGTGGTGTTATGTGAACGTCGACTACATAACACTTCACCATTATTTGGGCCTAGAGGAAGGCATTGGGAAGTAATAAGTAGATGATGGGTTGCTAGAGTGACAGAAGCTTAAACCCTAGTTTATGCGTTGCTTCGTAAGGGGCTGATTTGGATCCATATGTTTCATGCTATGGTTAGGTTTACCTTAATACTTTTGTTGTAGTTGTGGATGCTTGCAATAGAGGTTAATCATAAGTGGGATGCTTGTTCAAGTAAGAACAGCACCCAAGCACCGGTCCACCCACATATCAAATTATCAAAGTATCGAACGCGAATCATATGAACGTGATGAAAACTAGCTTGACGATATTCCCATGTGTCCTCGGGAGCGCTTTTCCTATTATAAGAGTTTGTTCCGGCTTGTCCTTTGCAACAAAAGGATTGGGCCACCTTGCTCCACTTTATTTACTTTTGTTACTTGTTGCTCGTTACAATCTATCTTATCACAAAACTAGCTGTTACCACTTATTTCAGTACTTGCAGAGAATACCTTGCTGATAACCGCTTATCATTTCCTTCTGCTCCTCGTTGGGTTCGACACTCTTACTTATCAAAAGGACTATGATAGATCCCCTATACTTATGGGTCATCAAGACTCTTTTCTGGCGCCGTTGCCGGGGAGTGTAGCGCTTTTGGTAGGTGGAATTTGGTAAGGAAACATTTATATAGTGTGCTGAAATTTACTGTCACTTGCTACTATGGAAAGTAATTCTCTGAGGAGCTTGTTCGGGGTATCTTCACCCCGTCCAGTAGAGCAAAGAGTTGCTCCTCAACCTACTGAACCTATTGAAAATGAAACTCCTTTTGAATTTCCTTCGGGTATGATGGAAAAACTGCTAGCTAACCCTTTTACAGGAGATGGAACAAAGCATCCTGATGAGCACTTAATATATGTGGATGAAGTTTGTGGATTATTTAAGCTTGCAGGTATACCCGATGATGTTGCTAAGAAGAAGGTCTTCCCTTTATCTTTGAAGGGAGACGCATTGATATGGTATAGGCTATGTGATGATATGAGATCATGGGACTATAAAAGATTGAAGCTAGAATTTCATCAAAAGTATTACCCTATGCATCTTGTTCATCGTGATCGCAATTATATATATAATTTCTGGCCTCGCGAAGGAGAAAGCATCGCTCAAGCTTGGGGGAGGCTTAAATCAATGTTATATTCATGCCCCAATCATGAGCTCTCAAGAGAAATGATTATACAAAATTTATATGCTCGACTTTCTGATAACAATCGCACCATGCTCGATACTTCTTGTGGTGGCTCTTTTATGATGAAGACTATTGAATTCAGATGGAATTTATTGGATATAATTAAACGCAACTCTGAAGATTGGGACCTTGATGAAGGTAAGGAGTCAGGTATGACACCTAAGTTTGATTGTGTTAAATCTTTTATGGATACCGATATTTTCCGTAAGTTTAGCACTAAATATGGACTTGACTCTAAGATAGTAGCTTCTTTCCATGAATCTTTTGCTACTTATGTTGATCTGCCTAAGGAGAAGTGGTTTAAATATCATCCTCCCATAGAAGTAAAAGTAGCTGCACCTATTAAAGTTGAAGAAAAGACTGTCACTTATAATGATCCTATTGTTCCTACTTCTTATATTGAGAAACCATCTTTCCCTGTTAGAATAAAGGATCATGCTAAAGCTTCAATTGTTGTTCGTAAAAGCAATATTAGAACTTATACACCTCCTGATCAAGTTAAAGTAGAACCTAATATTGCTATTGTTAAAGATCTCTTGTCTGATAATATTGATGGGCATGTTATTCAGTTCGAAGGTGAAACTGCTAGAATTGCTAAACCTTGTGATAAAGATAAACATAGACATGTGGTAGGCGTGCCTGTTATTTCTGTTAAAATAGGAGATCATTGTTATCATGGCTTATGTGATATGGGTGCTTGTGCTAGTGTAATACCTATTGACTTATACGAAAAAATTAAGAATGAAATTGCACCTGCTGAGTTAGAAGATATTGATGTTACTATTAAACTTGCTAATAGAGATACTATTGCACCAATTGGAATTGTTAGAGATGTTGAAGTCTTGTGTGGGAAAACTAAATATCCTGCTGATTTTCTTGTTCTTGGTTCCCCACAAGATAGTTTTTGTCCCATTATATTTGGTAGACCCTTCTTAAATACTATCAATGCTACCATAGATTGCACAAAGAATGTTGTTACTGTTGGCTTGGATGATATGGTTCATGAGTTTAATTTCTCTAAATTTAGTAAACAACATCGTGAGGAAGAATTACCTAGTAAGGATGAAATTATTGGTCTCTCTTCTATTTCCGTACCTCCTAGTCATCCTTTAGAACACTATTTGCTAGACCATGAAAATGATATGTTCATGAATGAAAGAAGGGAAATAGATGAAGTATTCTTTAAATAGGAACCTATTCTGCAACACAATTTTCCTGTTGAAATCTTAGGGGATCCTCCTCCACCCAAGGGAGATCCCGTGTTTGAGCTTAAACCCTTGCCTGATAATCTTAAATATGCTTATCTTGATGAAAAGAAGATATACCCTGTTATTATTAGTGCTAACCTTTCAGATCATGAAGAAGAAAGATTATTGAAAACTCTGAAGAAGCACCGTGCTGCTATTGGATATACTCTTGATGATCTTAAGGGCATTAGTCTCACTCTATGTCAACATAAAATAAATTTGGAAGCAGATGCCAAACCAGTTCGTGATCCTCAACGATGTCTGAATCCTAAAATGAAAGAAGTGGTGAGAAAAGAAATACTAAAGCTTCTGGAGGCAGGTATAATCTATCCCGTTGCTGATAGTGAGTGGGTAAGTCCTGTCCATTGTGTCCCTAAGAAGGGAGGTATTACTTTTGTTCCTAACGATAAAGATGAATTCATTCCACAAAGAATTATCACAGGTTATAGGATGGTAATTGATTTCCACAAATTAAATAAAGCTACTAAGAAAGATCATTACCCCTTACCTTTTATTGATCAAATGCTAGAAAGATTATGCAAACATACACACTATTACTTTCTAGATGGTTATTTTGGTTTCTCTCAAATACCTGTGTCGGCTAGAGATCAATCAAAGACTACTTTTACATGCCCTTTTGGTAGTTTTGCTTATAGACGTATGCCTTTTGGTTTATGTAATGCACCTGCTACCTTTCAAAGATGCATGATGGCTATATTCTCTGACTTTTGTGAAAAGATTCATGAGGTTTTCATGGACGACTTTTCCGTCTATGGTTCCTCTTTTGATGATTGCTTGAGCAATCTTGATCGAGTTTTGCAGAGATGTGAAGAAACTAATCTTGTCTTGAATTGGGAAAAGTGCCACTTTATGGTTAATGAAGGTATTGTCTTGGGGCATAAAGTTTCTGAAATAGATATTGAAGTTGATAAAGCCAAGGTTGATGCTATTGAAAAGATGCCATGTCCCAAGGACATTAAAGGTATAAGAAGTTTCCTTGGTCACGCCGGATTTTACAGGAGGTTCATTAAGGACTTCTCAAAAATTTCTCGGCCTCTAACTAATTTATTGCAAAAGATATACCATTTGTCTTTGATGATGATTGTGTAGAAGCATTCGAAATACTTAAGAAAGCATTAGTTACTGCACCTGTTGTTCAACCACCTGATTGGAACCTACCCTTTGAAATTATGTGTGATGCTAGTGATTATGCTGTAGGTGCTGTTCTAGGGCAAAGAGTTGATAAGAAATTAAATGTTATTCATTATGCTAGTAAGACTCTAGACAATGCTCAAAGAAATTATGCTACTACTGAAAAAGAGCTTTTAACAGTTGTATTTGCTTGTGATAAGTTCAGATCTTATATTGTTGATTCTAAAGTAACTATTCAAACTGATCATGCTGCTATTAAATATCTTATGGAAGAGAAAGATGCTAAACCTAGACTTATTAGATGGGTTCTCTTGCTACAAGAATTTGATTTGCATATTGTTGATAGAAAGGGAGCTGAGAACCCCGTTGCAGACAACTTGTCTAGGCTAGAAAATATTCTTGATTACCCACTACTTATTAGTGATAGCTTTCCTGATGAATAATTAAATGTTATAAGTACTTCTCGTAGTACTCCATGGTATGCTGATTATGCTAATTATATTGTTGCTAAATTTATACCACCAAGCTTCACATACCAGCAAAAGAAAAAGTTTTTCTATGATTTAAGACATTACTTTTGGGATGACCCACATCTTTATAAACAAGGGGTAGATGGTGTTATTAGACGTTGTGTACCTGAGCATGAACAGGAACAGATCCTACGCAAGTGTCATTCTGAGGCTTATGGAGGACACCACGCTGGAGATAGAACTGCACATAAGGTATTGCAATCTGGTTTTTATTGGCCTACTCTCTTCAAGGATTCCCGTAAGTTTGTCTTGTCTTGTGATGAATGTCAAAGAATTGGTAATATTAGTAGATGTCAAGAAATGCCTATGAATTATTCTCTTGTTATTGAACCGTTTGATGTTTGGGGCTTCGATTATATGGGACCTTTTCCTGCCTCTAATGGATACACACATATTTTAGTTGCTGTTGATTACGTTACTATGTGGGTAGAAGCTATTCCAACTAGTAGTGCTGATCATAACACTTATATTAAAATGCTTAAGGAAGTTATTTTCCTGAGGTTTGGAGTCCCTAGATATTTAATGACTCATGGTGGTTCACACTTTATTCATGGTGCTTTTCGTAAAATGCTTGCTAAATATGATGTTAATCATAGAATTGCATCTCCATATCACCCTCAGTCTAGTGGTCAAGTAGAGTTGAGCAATAGAGAGCTCAAATTAATTTTGCAAAAGACTGTTAATAGGTCTAGAAAGAATTGGTCCAAGAAACTTGATGATGCATTATGGGCTTATAGAACTGCATACAAAAATCCTATGGGTATGTCTCCGTATAAAATGGTTTATGGAAAAGCATGTCACTTACCTCTCGAACTAGAACATAAGGCATATTGGGCTATTAAAGAGCTTAACTATGATTTTAAACTTGCCGGTGAGAAGAGGTTATTTGATATTATCTCACTTGATGATTAGAGAACCCAAGCTTATGAAAATGCCAAGTTGTTTAAAGAAAAAGTTAAAAGATGGCATGACAAAAGGATACAAAAGCGTGAGTTTAATGTAGGTGATTATGTATTGCTATACAACTCTCGTTTGAGATTTTTTGCAGGAAAACTTCTCTCTAAATGGGAAGGCCCCTATGTTATCGAAGAGGTCTATCGTTCTGGTGCCATAAAGATCAACAACTTCGAGGGCACAAATCTGAAGGTCGTAAACGGTCAAAGAATCAAACATTATATCTCAGGTAATCCCATAAATGTTGAAACCAATATTATTGAAACCGTAACCCCGGAGGAATGCATAAGAGACACTTTCCGGAACATTTCAGACTCCGAAAAGGAATAGGTATGTGGTACGGTAAGTAAACCGACTCCAAAACAATTTTTAAGGAAATATTTCTCCGTTTTGGAATATTTAGAAAAATAGAAAAATAAGTAGCAGTCCGCGAAGGACACGAGGGCCCCACGAGGGTGGTGGGTGCGCCCCCTACCCCTTGAGCACCTCGTGTGCCTTCCGGACTCCGTTTTCTTGCACGTTACGTATTTTGGTCGATAAAAATTCACTATATAATCTCCCGAAGGTTTTGACTCCCGTATCACGCTATTATTCTCTGTTCTTGTTTCGAGCTGGTTTTTCTGACAGATCTAGATTATCATGACGTCCCCAAGTGCTTCCAAGGACAAGTTCTTCGAGAAGGTCATCAACCCTTACCTCGTGGAGGTGTTGTGACACCCTCAAACCATTGAGATGCGTGATGGGATGTTGCACATCCGCGATGCTAAGGGACCCAAGGGAACCGGAAGCGTGGAGACGAGGCTCGAAGCAATAGAGCAACAAGTTTTCAAGTGCCAGGGGATGGTGGAGCGTGGAATCAACGCTAGCCACATGATGCTTGCGGAGTTCACTAACAACTACAAGCCGGATGCCAAGAACACCGAGGAGGCCATCTTCAAGCTATATGAGAAGATCGAGCACCTCCAAGCCCAAATCTATGACCTGTAAAACCAAAACTGTGAGTATGAATATAGATTCAAAAGAATGAGTTTGGCTGCAGATTCGAGGATTTCGGAGACTCGATCATCCTTCTATGATGGTGAACCTATGCCTTGGAAGATGGATGACAAGCCTGCATCATCAACAACACCTCCACCTTCTTCACCGACAAAGGAGACTGCTACGTCTTGAGCTTGCATTGGTTTTCCCCGAAGAGGAAGGGATGATGCAGAAGAGTAGCGTAAGTATTTCCCTCAGTTTTTGAGAACCATGGTATCAATCCAGTAGGAGCCCACGCTCAAGTCCCTCGTACCTGCACAAAGCGACAGCTACTCGCAACCAACGCGATTAGGGGTTGTCAAGCCCTTCACGGTCACTTACGAGAGTGAGATCTGATAGATAGAATATTTTTGGTATTTTTGATATAAGGATGCAAAGTAAAAAGTAAAAGCAAAGTAAATAGCAAAATAATATAAAAGTGATGGAGATTGATATGATGAGAATAGACCTGGGGGCCATAGGTTTCACTAGTGGCTTCTCTCAAGAACATAAGTATTCTACGATGGGTGAACAAATTACTGTTGAGCAATTGATAGAATTGTGCTTAATTATGAGAATATCTAGGCATGATCATGTATATAGGCATCACGTCTGTGACAAGTAGATCGAAACGATTCTGCATCTACTACTATTACTCCACTGATCGACCGCTATCCAGCATGCATCTAATGTATTAAGTTAAAAACAGAGTAACGCCTTAAGCAAGATGACATGATGTAGAGAGATAAATTCATGCAATATGAAATAAACCCAATCTTGTTATCCTCGATGGCAACGATACAATACGTGCCTTGCTGCCCCTTCTGTCACCGGGTAAGGACACCGCAAGATCGAACCCAAAGCTAAGCACTTCTCCCATGGCAAGAACTACCAATCTAGTTGGCCAAACCAAACGGATAATTCGAATAGATTTGCAAAGATAACCAATCATGCATAAAAGAATTCAGAGAAGATTCAAATATTATTTATAGATAGACTTGATCATAAATCCACAATTCATCGGTCTCAACAAACACACCGCAAAAAGAAGATTACATCGAATAGATCTCCACAAGAGAGGGGGAGAACTTTGTATTGAGATTCAAAGAGAGAGAAGAAGCCATCTAGCTACTAACTATGGACCCGAAGGTCTGAGGTAAACTACTTACACTTCATCGGAGGGGCTAGGATGATGTAGAAGCCCTCCGTGATGACGGCCCTCTTCCGGCGGAGCTCCGGAAAGGCCCCAAGATGGGATCTCGTGGATACAGAAAGTTGCGGCGGTGGAATTAGGGGTTTGGCTCCTGTTCTAATCGTTTAGGGGTACGTGTGTATATTTAGGAGGAAGGAGTACACCCACGTGACCACCTCTTTGATCCCTTGCAGTAGGGTCCAAGTCTCCTGGATCACGTTCGGTGAGAAAACCATGTTTCCGAAGATTTTATTCCGTTTGGACTCCGTTTGATATTTTGTTTATCCGAAACACTGAAATAGGCAAAAAACAACAATTCTGGGTTGGGCCTCCAGTTAATAGGTTAGTCCCAAAAATAATATAAAAGTGGAAAATAAAGCCCAATATAGTCCGAAACAGTAGATAATATAGCATGGAGCAATCAAAAATTATAGATACGTTGGAGACGTATCAGGCATCCCCAAGCTTAATTCCTGCTCGTCCTCGAGTAGGTAAATGATAAAAAGAGAATTTTTGATGCGGAGTGCTACTTGGCATAATTTCAATGCAAATCTTCGTAATTGTGGTATGAATATTCAGATTAGAAAGATTCAAGACAAAAGTATATATTGACATATAAAATAATAATACTTCAAGCATACTAACAAAGCAATTTTGTCTTCTCAAAATAACATGGCCAAAGAAAGTTATCCCTACAAAATCATATAGCCTGGCTATGCTCCATCTTCCCCACACAAAGTATTTAAATCATGCACAACCCCGATGACAAGCCAAGTAATTCACTACACCACGGTAGAGCTTAGGTGACACATTTTTGTGGGCAAAGGTCTAGTAATCCTCACAAAATAACTGTCACCATAACTTTTATGTTTTGTCTTTAGATCATGTGTCGGCAAAGGTACATCACTGTGGACACACTAAGAGTCAGCAATCACGAAGCAACAATGTATCTGTCAGTAATTGCTTAATAACATGTTATGTGTCGGCATATGTGTGGACCATGGCAAGTTTTCAGTCGGCGTAGGTAGATACGTAGCGACCTAAAATGTGTCGGCGTATGTTGGGTGTATGGACACGGATTAAGTGTCGGCATAGATGGACACGTGTCAATGGACAGATGGTTGGAAACTTGGGGCGCGTGATTTCGGCGCGAGGGGGGAAATTTTGGGGTGTTCGTGCAAAATATCCGCGCCACCGCTGTGCAAATTACCCCCATCTCGAACCCAACTCCACAATCCTAACCCGTGCCTGCCGCCGCCGCCCTCGTGCTCGATCCACAGTCCTGCCGCCGGCCTCGCGCTCCACCCCGTCGTCAAGCCGTCGTCTCGGAGCTCGCACTCCCCCGCCCCTGAGCTCCACCCCGTCATCCACCCGTCCTTGCAATCCGCCCCTCCCCCCGAGATCCATATCCTGAGATCGAGCCGCCGCCCTCTTGATGCACATCGAACCGCCGTCCTCGCGCCGCCCCCTCGACATCCCGCTGTCCTCCTCGCCAATCCCCGTTCCTGCTGCTGCCGGGGCTCCATCTCCGGGCTCCCACTGCTGTCCCACCTGCTGTTGCCGGGGCTCCATCTCCGGGTTCCCGCTGCTGCTGGATCTCCTGCTACCTGGGCTCCCTCTGCGGGCTCGCGCTGCTGCTGGGCCTGCTGCTACCGGGGATCCATCCCCTTCGAGCTGCGCCCCTCCCGAAGCCAGCTGGCGCCGTGCCCTGAGGTAAGTATCAACTCGTCCTGAGATTTCCTTCTCTGTACCTGATGTTGTATTGAATGAACAGGCATGCTTCTTGACTTTTATTTGTGCCTTAGAAGTTAGTTTCTGCATTTTTTGTAGTGAGGTCATGGCGGAAGACAACAATGATAATTGATACATCGTAGATGGACCTGGAAGCAATGCTACGAAGAGTGTCAAATGGAGGTGGCTTCTCATGGTAGTGAGGATGTGTAAGAGACGCACAACTTATTTTCTTATGGTCTTGAGGTCAATTAGACATACACTTGGAGTTTTTATATCGTGTACCTTAAATTAATGTGACATTTTAATTAATTGTTTAGATTATGTGATGGTTCTTTTTTTCTGATGTGCAGGGCCATACAGCCAATCAGCCATATAGGTGGGTAGTTCTTCAACAAAATGATATCTGAACTTGAAGCTGGTATCATAAAAAAAACATTTGCTTCGGTGTTCTGAAGTTTCTCGGTGAAGTGTAATATATTTGACCATCAGCGACACCCTTCACCACAAGGCGTATATGTACCAATGATGTTATTTCTTGAAGTCAATTTGAATTTTGTTTATCTGTTCTGAGTAACAAGTAAACTGCTTATTTGTATATTTTGGATTTGTTTCCTGGTTCATGTATTGGATTAGCGTTGTTAGTCCAGACTTAATCATTATACTTCAGTTTGGTTCAGTTCAGGACATAGTAAGTATGCTTTAGAAGAAATAATCAAAATTATCTGTTGCGAAGAACATGTCAAGCTTGTGTTTTCAATCTCCCTGTACTTCTATGGTTCCAAATATTCTCCTATATCTTTATTGTCTTATCTGCTTGTAGACCTATACTGCAAGTTAGTTTGATGTTAAAGAAAAATCCATTTATTGTACTGTTGTCAGTCTGTGCTTAATTTTGTGATTGTTGAAGGCAAGGAAAAGAGATGGTGCAGAAGGAGCTTCAGCAGGCATGATGGTTCGACAACCACAACCTTGCAAGGCCATCCCCATGGCCCAGCAACACTATTTCAGGTTTGCCTCTCGCTCCCTACCCAGCCACTCTATAGTGGACGTTATTACTTTGTCTTCTCCATGGACTAATTGGTTATTGTTGTGGTTACTCCATGGACTAATATGACCTTTGCACCGAAACCATTTATTTTACAAAATTGCCTACCTTTGTTCTAGCATATTAAATTTTAACAGCATGCTCCAGTGCCTACAAATTGTTCCATCGGAACATTATTTTTGTTCTGCCATCATGAAATGTGTGAAGTTTGCAATGACTGGAGATCTCACCAATAGTCATCTCTCCAAAAATTCCTCTTGTTCTAGTCATATGCTTAACTTATTTTTTAGATAATGGAAGATGGTTTCTCAGCCTCTGCATCATTCCATAATTTATATTGCCCGGACTTGTTATTTCTCTGTGGCTTGATCTGGGATCCTACTTTGTTATACAAGCGTCTGCTAGTTAATGCTTTGCCATTGTTTCTCTTGGGATCACTCTTTATATCATAATATTTTTACATACTGCATTTATGCTCTATCTACATTGGAATTAGACATGTCATCCTTGACTGTTACCTCAGTCTGCTCAACTTTATATTGTAGAAATTATGTTTTTGTTAATTATAACTACATACTATTCTTTCACTATTTCTGATAAAATCAGAATATTATTTTTTGATAAGCTGGAAGGGAGGTCATTATCTACAACTACTTACCATCTCCCATTTCATCAAACTAATAAACAACGGTTCAAATGGCTGGTGCTGCTAGGAAAGGGAGATCCTTATCTGGAAATGCTTAACACCTGTTATCTCATCAGTGTAAAAACTATGGTAGCCCACTAAGGTTGTATTACCAATATTAGGGTATTTATTGTAGACTTTGTAGTTTGCGGTTAATGACAATTCTGTATTACTCCCTCTGTCCCAAAATAAGTGTGCAACTTTGTAACAAAGTTGTACTAAAGTTGAGACACTTATTTTAACACGGAGGGAGTATTTTGGGAGTTGTGAATGCTATGCAATGTTGTGAATGCGTAGTATACTAGTATACTTCTTTAATTTATTTGAATAATTTCCTCTTGACTAGGATGAATGAGAAAATATCTTCATGTGGTTATATGTGCATTGCATGTGCACACTTACTAGTTAGAGTAAAAAATAGATGCAAATAGTGTTGTTACATACAGTTGTCATAATTACAATGCCTGGTGAGAAACAAATTACTTTTAGTCTTGCCAACAATAGCCAGGAACCACGACCACCAGCATGCAGCATGGCCAATGGGTGGAGAACGGATGGCTACCTCGCTGGGAACCATGGTTGCGCACGTGCAGCAGAAACCAAATGTTGGATGGAAGGCTACCTCATGGGGAACTAGGGCCACAACTTGTAGTGTCCAACTGGTGGCGAATGGAAGGCTACCTGGCCGTGTACCTCAACTACTAGGTACATTTTTCGTTTCAGTAGTAATTAGCTCACACGCTATTGCATAAGAACAGTTTCTAAAATGTCACTTTACAAGGTTGCTAACCTATGTGTTAACACTAAATTGCTTGCGTATATATGTGCCATGGTTTCCTTTTTATCCATGGTTATGTACCTCTTAATCATGAAAATCTGGAGAGGTTGCGAAAGAGGTTGTCTTTCTTCAGTAAATTCTTATGTAATAGGCTATAAAATAAGCTACTAGGTTGTAGGATCTCTGTTTTATATGGTCAATGCCTTTATTGTTGATAAAACTGCAAGCACGTGAACATAGTTCTATATAGTACCATGCGAGCCAATTATAACTTTTGTAGAAACTATATTGTTAACTATGATATCATGAGGATTTATTGATCGAATATGTGTTAATCCACATATGAGCTTTGAACAACTTGAGCCGATTCAACATTCTTGACAATTTTTTGTGAAAAAATTTCAGGCACTTAGCCAACTGGTGCACATGGACGTGATGACTTTGAAGTGTTTATGGACCAACCAACATGCCAACTGGTGCACATGGACGTGATGACTTTGAAGTGTTTATGGACCAACCAACCTGTAAACATGGATCTTATGTGTCTTCTAGACCATTTGGTGTTTCGGATATGTTGGAGTTTGCACTTTGTGCAAGTGGATACAGACTTGTGTGTTCTGGACCATCCAGCTGAAGTCTCTCATACCAGCAAATAGTGCTCATCTTTCTGTGACTTGTGTGTTCTAGGTGATTGTTAAGATGGTCAAAACTATGCTTTGCCAAGATTGATGTGTTTGTCAACTTGCGGTCAATGTATATGCATGTTCGTGAACATATTTTCATTGTTTGTATAGTATGTGTTCATCTTGAACCTGCTTGTGGATGTGAGGATAATAATTGAATCTGTTTAGAGCTTGTATACATAGGTAACAATTGAATATGTTTACAACTTGTATATAAATTGTTTTGGCTGCACATCACTATACCAGCAATTTATCTGTCGGCAAAGTAAATATCTGTCAGTGTAGGTAGGGTGTATGTTGATAGACTATCTATCGGCATAGATATGGTGTACGTGGCTAATAAAGTGTCGGCATAGGTAGGGTGTATCTGGACACGCTATCTGTCGGCGTAGGTAGGGTGTATATTGTCTGATAAAGTGTCGGCGTAGGTATGGTGTATGTGGACATCCCATCTGTCGGCGTAGGTAGGGTGTATGCCGACTAAAAAAGTGTCGGGAAGTAAACAACTGTCGGCAATACCTTTGCCCACAGCAAGTCCTCCGACTCTTCCATCTTCTGTCAGCATTATTGTTACCTACATCTTATCTGTCGGCAAAGGTACCCTATACCAACACATTGATGTGTCACGGAAGCTCTACCGTGGTGTAGTGATTGTTTCGTACTCTAAATTTTTCAAAACTTTTTCAATCTTCACGCAATTCATGAGCGTGAGCCATGGATATAGCACTATAGGTGGAATAGAATGGTGGTTGTGGAGAAGAAAAAAAGGAGAAGATAGTCTCACATCAACTAGGCGTATCAACGGGCTATGGAGATGCCCATCAATAGATATCAATGTGAGTGAGTAGGGATTGCCATGCAACGGATGCACTAGAGCTATAAATGTATGAAAGCTCAACAAAAGAAACTAGTGGGTGTGCATCCAACTTGCTTGCTCACGAAGACCTAGGGCAATTTGAGGAAGCCCATTATTGAAATATACAAGCCAAGTTCTATAACATAAAATTCTCACTAGTATATGAAAGTGACAACATATGAGACTCTCTATATGAAGAACATGGTGCTACTTTGAAGCACAATATATGAGACTTGCTATATCATGGTGCTACTTTGAAGCACAAGTGTGGAAAAAAGGATACTAGCATTGCCCCTTTTTTTGGGCCTTTTTTTTCTTTGGCCTTTCTTTTTTTGGGACAATGCTCTATTGAATGATGATCATCACACTTCTATTTATTTACAACTCAATGATTACAACTCGATACTAAAACAAAGTATGACTCTATATGAATGCCTCCGGCGGTGTACCGAGATATGCAATGAATCAAGAGTGACAAGTATGAAAGAATTATGAATGGTGGCTTTGCCACCAATACTATGTCAACTACATGATCATGCTAAGCAATATGACAATGATGGATGTGTCATGATGAACTAGATGGTGGAAAGTTGCATGGCAATATATCTCGGAATGGCTATGGAAATGCCATAATAGGTAGGTATGGTGGCTGTTTTGAGGAAGGTATATGGTAGGTGTATGATACCGGCGAAAGTTGCGCGGTATTAGAGAGGCTAGCAAGGGTGGAAGGGTGAGAGTGCGTATAATCCATGGACTCAACATTAGTCATAAAGAACTCATATACTTATTGCAAAAATTTAGAAGTTATCAAAGCAAAGTATTACGCGCATGCTCCTAGGGGGATAAATTGGTAGGAAAAGACCATCACTCGTCCCCGACCGCCACTCATAAGGAAGACAATCAATAAATAAATCATGCTTCGACTTCATCACATAACGGTTCACCATACGTGCATGCTACAGGAATCACAAACTTCAACACAAGTATTCTTTAAATTCACAACTACTCAACTAGCATGACTTTAATATTATCACCTCCGTATCTCAAAACAATTATCATGCTTCAATCTTTTCTTAGTATTCAACACACTCAAAAGAAAGTTTCACAAATCTTGAATACCAAGCATATTATTATTAGGCAAATTACCATGCTATTAAGAGACTCTCAAATTAATTTAAGTGAAGCATGAGAGATCAATAGTTTCTTTAAAATGAATCCACCACCGTGCTCTAAAAGATCTAAGTGAAGCAC
Source organism: Triticum urartu (assembly GCF_003073215.2). Taxonomy (NCBI): domain Eukaryota; kingdom Viridiplantae; phylum Streptophyta; class Magnoliopsida; order Poales; family Poaceae; genus Triticum; species Triticum urartu. The sequence goes on from NC_053026.1 coordinate 525,526,396, forward strand.
ATAGAGCAAAATTATAACGCTCAAAAGATATAAGTGAAGCACATAGAGCAAAATTATCTAGCTCAAAGGATATAAGTGAAGCACATAGAGAAAAATTATCTAGCTCAAAAGATATAAGTGAAGCACATAGAGTATTCTATCAAATTTTAATTCATATATGGCTCTCTCAAAAGGTGTGTACCGCAAGGATGATTGTGGCATACTAACAAACAAAGACACGAATAATACAAGACGCTCCAAGCAAAACACATATCATGTTGGTGAATAAAAATATAGCTCCAAGTAAATTACCGATGGAAGTGGACGAAAAGAGGGGATGCCTTCCGGGGCATCCCCAAGCTTTGACTTTTTGGTGTCCTTGGATTATCTTGGGGGTGCCATGGGCATCCCCAAGCTTAGGATCTTGCCACTCCTTGTTCCATGATCCATCAAAATAATTCACCCAAAACTTGTAACTTCACAACACAAAACTCAAGATAGAAAACTCGTGAGCTCCGTTAGCGAAAGAAAACAAAAGACCACTTCAAGGTACTGTAATGAACTCATTCTTTATTTATATTGGTGTTAAACCTACTGTATTCCAACTTCTCTATGGATTATAAACTATTTTACTAGCCATAGATTCATCAAAATAAGCAAACAACACACGAAAAACAGAATCTGTCAAAAACAGAACAGTCTGTAGTAATCTGTAGCTAGCGCAAGATCTGGAACCCTAAAAATTCTAAAATAAATTTCTGGACGTGAGTAATTTATCTATTAATCATCTGCAAAAATAATTAACTAAATAGCACTCTTCAAGTAAAAATGACAGCAGTTCTCGTGAGCGCTAAAGTTTCTGTTTTTTATAGCAAGTTCAACAAGACTTTCCCCAAGTCTTCCCAACGGTTCTACTTGGCACAAACACTAATTAAACACAAAAAACACAACCAAAACAGAGGCTAAATAATTTATTTATTACTCACTCTGTAAACTAATATAAGAGCGTTTAGATCACTATTTTAGTGATCTAAACACTCTTATATTAGTTTACAGAGGGAGTACTAAACAGGAGCAAAAGCAAGGAATAAAAATGAAATTGGGTTGCCTCCCAACAAGCGCTATCATTTAACACCCCTAGCTAGGCATAACGAGCAAGAATAGATCTAGGTATTGCCATCTTTGGTAGGCAATCCATAAGTAGCTCTCATGATAGTTTCATAAGGTAATTCTGTTTTCTTTCTTGGAAAGTGTTCCATGCCCTTTTTTAATGGAAATTGAAATCTAATATTCCCTTCCTTCATATCAATAATCGCACCAACCGTTCTAAGGAAAGGTCTACCAAGAATAATAGGGCAAGAAGGATTGCAATTCCTATTTGCAACAATAAGAACATCATTAATTCTTCCCATAGGTTTCTTAATAGTGGAATCCGCAAGATGCAAGTTTAGAGAGCAATCATCAAAATTACGGAAATCTAGTAAATCACACAAAGTCTTGGGAATAGTAGAGACACTAGCACCCAAATCACACAAAGCATAAAACTCATAATCTTTAATATTAATTTTAATAGTTGGTTCCCACTCATCATAGAGTTTTCTAGGGATATAAACTTTCAACTCAAGTTTTTCTTCATAAGATTGCATCAAGGCATCAACGATATGTTCGGTGAAGGCTTTATTTTGACTATAAGCATGTGGGGAATTTAGCACGGATTGCAACAAGGAAATACAATCAATCAAAGAGCAATTTTCATAATTAAATACCTTGAAATCCAATATAGTGGGTTTAGCAACATCTAGATTTTTATTTCTTTCCATCCCACTTTCATCAATTTCATCATTAAGATCTAAACACTCCGAATTTTTAGAACGCCTTCTAGGTAAAGGAAAATCATATTCAGTTTCATCAATATTCATATTGCAAAATAAAGATTTAATAGGAGACACGTAAATAACTTTTAGATCTTCATCTTGGTTTTCATAGGAATTAGAAGAACATGCTTTAGTAAAGGCATCTTTGGAAGCACGCATCCTAGCAGTTCTTTCTTTACACTCATCAATTGAAATTCTCATGGCTTTTAGAGACTCATTAATATCATGCTTAGGTGGAATAGATCTAAGTTTCAAAGCATAAACATCAAGAGCAATTCTATCAACGTTCCTAGCCAAATCATCAATCTTAAGCAATTTTTCTTCAATCATAGCATTAAAATTCTTTTGCAAAGAAATAAATTCTTTAATATTAGATTCAAAATCAGAGGGCATCTTATTACAATTTCCATAAGAGTTGTTGTAGGAATTCCCATAATTATTAGAAGGATTACTAGGATATGGCGTAGGATTAAAATTCCCTCTATAAGCGTTGTTACCAAAATTATTCCTACCAACAAAATTCACATCCATAGATTCATTGTTATTCTCAATCAAAGTAGACAAAGGCATATCATTAGGATCAGAAGAAACACTCTTCGTAGCAAATAATTTCATAAGTTCATCCATCTTTCCACTCAACACATTAATTTCTTCTATCGCATGCACTTTTTTATTAGAAGTTCTTTCAGTATGCCATTGAGAATAATTAACCATAATATTATCTAGGAGTTTAGTAGCATCTCCTAAAGTGATTTCCATAAAAGTGCCTCCCGCGGCCGAATCTAAAAGATTTCTAGAAGCAAAATTCAATTCGGCATAATTTTTTTGTATAATCATCCACAAATTCAAACCATGAGTAGGGCAATTACGTATCATTAATTTCATTCTCTCCCAAGCTTGTGCAACATGTTCATGATCAAGTTGTTTAAAGTTCATAATATCGTTCCTAAGAGAGATGATCTTAGCGGGAGGAAAATACTTAGAGATAAAAGCATCTTTGCACTTGTTCCATCAATCAATACTATTCTTAGGCAAAGACGAAAACCAAGCTTTAGCATGATCTCTAAGCGAAAAAGGAAATAACTTCAATTTAACGACATCATTATTGACATCTTTTTTCTTTTGCATATCACATAAATCAACGAAGCTATTCAGATGAGTAGCGACATCTTCACTAGGAAGGCCGGCGAATTGATCTTTCATAACAAGATTCAACAAAGCAGTATTAATTTCACAAGATTCAGCATCGGTAAGAGGAGAAATCGGAGTGCTAATGAAATCATTATTATTGGTATTGGTGAAGTCACACAATTTCGTAGCATCTTGAGACATCACGACAAACAAGCAATCTAACACACGGTCAAACAAAAAGCAAGCAGACAAAAAGAGGCAAATAGAGGGGGAGGATAGAGAGAGAGGGCGAATAAAACGGCAAGGGTGAATTGGGGGGAGAGGAAAACGAGAGGCAAATGGCAAATAATGTAATGCGAGAGATAGGGATTGTGATGGGTACTTGATATATTGACTTTTTGCCTAGACTCCTCGGCAACAGCGCCAGAAATCCTTCTGCTACGTCTTGAGCTTGCGTTGGTTTTCCCCGAAGAGGAAGGGATGATGCAGCAGAGTAGCGTAAGTATTTCCCTCAGTTTTTGAGAACCAAGGTATCAATCCAGTAGGAGCCCACGCTCAAGTCCCTCGTACCTGCACAAAGCGATAGCTACTCGCAACCAACGCGATTAGGGGTTGTCAAGCCCTTCACGGTCACTTACGAGAGTGAGATCTGATAGATAGAATATTTTTGGTATTTTTGATATAAAGATGCAAAGTAAAAAGTAAAGGCAAAGTAAATAGCAAAACAATATAAAAGTGATGGAGATTGATATGATGAGAATAGACCCGGGGGCCATAGGTTTCACTAGTGGCTTCTCTCAAGAGCATAAGTATTCTACGGTGGGTGAACAAATTACTGTTGAGCAATTGATAGAATTGTGCATAATTATGAGAATATCTAGGCATGATCATGTATATAGGCATCACGTCCGTGACAAGTAGATCGAAACAATTCTACATCTACTACTATTACTCCACTCATCGACCGCTATCCAGCATGCATTTAGAGTATTAAGTTAAAAACAGAGTAACGCCTTAAGCAAGATGACATGATGTAGAGAGATAAATTCATGCAATATGAAATAAACCCCATCTTGTTATCCTCGATGGCAACGATACAATACGTGCCTTGCTGCCCCTTCTGTCACTGGGTAAGGACACCGCAAGATCGAACCCAAAGCTAAGCACTTCTCCCATGGCAAGAACTACCAATCTAGTTGGCCAAACCAAACGGATAATTCGAATAGATTTGCAAAGATAACCAATCATGCATAAAAGAATTCAGAGAAGATTCAAATATTATTTATAGATAGACTTGATCATAAACCCACAATTCATCGGTCTCAACAAACACACCGCAAAAAGAAGATTACATCGAATAGATCTCCACAAGAGAGGGGGAGAACTTTTTGTTGAGATTCAAAGAGAGTGAAGAAGCCATCTAGCTACTAACTGTGGACCCGAAGGTCTGAGGTAAACTACTCACACTTCATCGGAGGGGCTAGGATGATGTAGAAGCCCTCCGTGATGACGGCCCTCTTCTGGCGGAGCTCCGGAACAGGCCCCAAGATGGGATCTCGTGGATACAGAAAGTTGCGACGGTGGAATTAGGGTTTTGGCTCCTGTTCTGATCGTTTGGGGGTACGTGTGTATATATAGGAGGAAGGAGTACGTCGGTGGAGCACCGAGGGGCCCACGAGGTAGGGGGGTGCGCCCTAGGGGGGGGGGGCGCCCCCCACCCTCGTGACCACCTCTTTGATCCCTTGTAGTAGGGTCCAAGTCTCCTGGATCACGTTCGGTGATAAAATCACGTTTCCGAAGATTTTATTCCATTTGGACTCCATTTGATATTTTGTTTATCCGAAACACTGAAATAGGCAAAAAAACAGCAATTCTGGGCTGGGCCTCCGGTTAATAGGTTAGTCCCCAAAATAATATAAAAGTGGAAAATAAAGCCTAATATAGTCCAAAACAGTAGATAATATAGCATGGAGCAATCAAAAATTATAGATACGTTGGAGATGTATCAGAGACATAATCACATGGGTATGGGCACTCCCCTTGGCAACTGCCAAGCTTGGGGTAGGTGCCCCGGTATCGTATCACCATCAGAACTCCTATCTTTATCGTTTTTTTTCTTAGTTCGATCCTATTAGTAGTATCTTGATCTAGTAGAATAAAGTTTATGGCATGATCTAGTTTTGAGTTTTGCTTTATGATCTCCCTTTGTAATCGAGTCCGTGAGCTATATATAATAAAGATTAGTGTTGAGTCAAGGGCTTGATTATTTTGCCACGATCTTGGGTAAATAAAAGAAAAGAGAAAAAGAATAAAAAGAAACAAAGAGTTCATATTGATCTTATTGAGATTAATGACTTCACATAGAAAGAGTATGATGATTAAAAGTTGTTAGGAGTTGGCAAACATAGCTTTGGTTATTGTTGCAATTAATAGGAAGTAATAAGGAAAGAGAGGTTTTCACATATAGATATATTATCATTGACATCTTTTATGATTGGGAGCACTCATTAAAATATGACATGCTAAAGAGTTGATGTTGGATAAGGAAGACAACGTAATGAGTTATGTCTTTCTTATATCTGAGATAAAGTATGTTGTCATGGATCCTCTAACTTGTTGAACTTGCCTTTCCCCCTCATGCTAGCCAAATTCTCAGCACCAAGTAGAAATACTACTTGTGCTTCCAAATACCCTTAAACCAGTTTTGCCATGAGAGTCCACCATATCTACCTATGGATTGAGTAGGATCCTTCAAGTAAGTTGTCATCGGTGCAAAGCAATAAAAATTGTTCTAAATATATATGATTGATTGGTGTGGGAGAAATAAGCTTTATACGATCTTGTGATGTGGAAGTAATAAAAGCGACGGACTGCATAATAAAGGTTCATATCACAAGGGGCAATATAAAGTGACGTTCTTTCGCATTGAGATTTTATGCATCCAACCATAAAAGCGCATGGCAACCTCTGCTTCCCTCTGCGAAGGGCCTATCCTTTATTATTATCTTCTACCTTATGCAAGAGTCATGGTGATTTTCACCTTTTCTTTTTCATTTTATCCTTTTGCAAGCTCAACATGTTGGAAAGAACATGATATATATATATATATATATATATATATCTAATTGGATGTAGGGGGGCATGAACCATTATTGTTGACATTACCCTTGAGGTAAAAGGTTGTGGGGCAAAACTACAAGCCCCTATCTTTCTCTGTGTCCGATTAAAATTCCGTAACCACAAGTATTGCGTGAGTGTTAGCAATTATGGAGGACTAAATGATAGTTGAGTATGTGGACTTGCTTTTTAGCTCTGACATACACTCTTTTCGATGTTATGATAAATTGCAATTGCTTCAATGACTGAGATTATAGTTTGTCGGAGTCCAATAAGGTTTATGATTTATACTTTTGCATTGTGAATAGATCATCACTTGAACATGAGTAATCATATGACAAAATCTATATATGTTGCTGCTATGAGAATAATCGGGATGCCTTCATGTCCGTATTTTATTTTTATCGACGCCTCCACCTCGAAACATGAGGACATATTTATTGTTATCGGCTTTTCACTTGAGGACAAGCGAGGTCTAAGCTTGGGGGAGTTGATACGTCCATTTTGCATCATGCTTTTATATCGATATTTATTGAATTATGGACTGTTATTTCACTTTATGACACAATACTTATGGCTATTCTCTCTTATTTTACAAGGTTTACATAAGGAGGGAGGATGCCGGCAGCTGGAATTCTGGGCTGGAAAAGGAGCAAATATTAGAGACCTATTCTGCGCAACTCCAAAAGTCCTGAAACTTCATGGAACATCTTCAAATAAATAAAGAAAAATCCTCACCAAAGATGAAGGCCAGGAGCCCACACCCTTCTCACGAGGGTGGGGGGCGCCCCCCCTAGGGCGCACCACCTACCTCGTGGGCCCCCTGGTGGCTCTCTGACGTCCATCCTGTCCTATATGAAGTCTTTCGATAAGAAAAAAAATAGGAAGGAACTTTTCGGGACGAGACTCCGCCGCCACGAGGCGGAACCTTGGCGGATCCAATCTAGAGCTCCGGCAGAGCTGTTCTGCCAGGGATACTTCCCTCTGGGAGGGGGACATCATCACCATCGTCATCACCAATGCTCCTCTCATCGGGAGAGGCAATCTTCATCAACATCTTCACCAGCACCATCTCATCTCCAAACCCTACTTCATCTCTTGTATCCAATTCTTGTCTCAAAGTCCGGAATTGGTGCTAGTAGGTTGCTACTAGTGTTGATTACTCCTTGTAGTTGATGCTAGTTGGTTTATTTGGTGGAAGATCATATGTTCAGATCCTATATGCATATTATTGCCCCTCTGATTATGAACATGAATATGCTTTGTGAGTAATTACGTTCATTCTTGAGGACAAGGGAGAAGTCTTGCTATGAGTAGTCATGTGAATTTGGTATTCATTTGATATTTTGATAAGATGTATGTTGTCTAGCCTCTAATGGTGTTATGTGAACGTCGACTACATAACACTTCACCATTATTTGGGCCTAGAGGAAGGAATTGGGAATTAATAAGTAGATGATGGGTTGCTAGAGTGACAGAAGCTTAAACCCTAGTTTATGCGTTGCTTCCTAAGGGGCTGATTTGGATCCATATGTTTCATGCTATGGTTAGGTTTACCTTAATACTTTTGTTGTAGTTGAGGATGCTTGCAATAGAGGTTAATCATAAGTGGGATGCTTGTTCAAGTAAGAACAACACCCAAGCACCGGTCCACCCACATATCAAATTATCAAAGTATCGACCGTGAATCATATGAACGTGATGAAAACTAGCTTGATGATATTCCCATGTGTCCTCGGGAGCGCTTTTCCTATTATAAGAGTTTGCTCCGGCTTGTCCTTTGCTACAAAAGGATTGGGCCACCTTGCTGCACTCTATTTACTTTTGTTACTTGTTGCTCGTTACAATCTATCTCATCACAAAACTATCTGTTTCCACTTATTTCAGTACTTGCAGAGAATACCTTGCTGATAACCGCTTATCATTTCCTTCTACTCCTCGTTAGGTTCGACACTCTTACTTATCGAAAGGACTACGATATATCCCCTATACTTGTGGGTCATCAATGCACATCCAGCCACTCCGATGGACAAACTCAACATCTTTGCCTCAACTAACTCAGCTCACTTTGAGCTAGTCTCCTGGCACGGCAATGTACATATCCCTCTCGTTCTCCGCTGCTTGAATGTACCGATTAAATCTACGTAGTACTTATGCATGCACTCACAACTCATGGCTTCACTTGACCGATGATAAGCTCGCACCATTGGCAATCCATCAGTCCACTTCACCATGATGCCATGCACCGCTGTACTAGGCTTAGACTGAACATACCCAAACGGAAATAAAATAGATGCACTACTAAACAACAATGGTTAACACCAACAATCACCCCCTTAACCTTGTTGTTCTTTACTAGGAACTCCATGGCGACCTTCAGTACACCCCCGACATGTCATCGGCAAGTGTAGCAACGGACCTTGCGAATGTCAAAGTTTCTCTTCCTTGCCGACGCCGCTGCGGTCGCGAGCAATCCACTCCTCTGCGAGGAGAAGGTGACTCCCACCACCCTGGTCGTAATTGCGGGCGCCCTTGTCCAAATCGCTCCGGTCCTCCGCCGTTTTGAGCCTCCCCACAAGATCTTCCATGGACATGGTTTTATGATCAAGAAGTTGCTCAATGGCAATAGCTACCTGGGTATACTTGGACAGCATGATGTGGAGAAGCTTCTTCACAATCTTCACCTCGTCGAGGTTCTCGACGAGCATGCACAGCTTGTTGGCTATCCCGTTCATGCGTATGGTGAGCTTGTCGAGGGTCTCGCCACTCCTCATGCGGACGGCATCAAACTCCTTGAGGAGAGTCTGCACCTTGGCCTCATGGAAGCGGGCATCGTTGACCCGCATGATCTTGATGGCATCCCATGCTTCCTTTGCTGTCGCCTTCATGGCAAGCGTGGAGTGCATGTCCTGCGACACTACTCGCTGAATTGTCGCAAGCGTCACCCTGTCCTGGCTGAAGCTCCCGCCTCCCTCGATGGCGTCCCACACACGTTGGGCCTCCATGTTCACCTTCATGATCAGCAACCACTCGAAGTAGTTCGTCACCGTCAGCGGCGGGTAGACGACGGTGCTGGTGGCCTGGTGGACAACCTCCTACTGCACCACCACCTCACGGCAGCCACGCCGCGTCGGGCTCCAGCCTCGGCGCATCGGCGAGGCCGAGACATGGCGATGACCTGGTGACGGAGTGCATGAACCTTCATTCACCATGGCTCTAGTACCAAGTGTAATCTCTGCCCAAGGTAGGAGATCAGCTCACGCACACAAGATAGACGAAGAATACACAGGAGTTTTGGCACCGCACAAACTTGTGCCTTTTATGACTCTCTTTCTCTTCATTAACCAAAGTGATTACAGGGGTATTTAAAATGGAAGCAAACGCACGGGCCAAGTCACACACACCGGCCTGATCCTAAACTCACGCTCCACGCACACATGTACTCCACTAAACAAGTGCATGCACATCCAGCCACTCCGATGGACCAACTCAACGTCTTTGCCTCAACTAACTAAGCTCACTTTGAGCTAGTCTCTTGGCACGGCAACGTACAGATCTCTCTCGCTCTCGGCTGCATGCATGTACTGATTAAATCTACCTAGTACTTATGCATGTACTCACAATTCCTGGCTTCACTTGACCGATGATCAGCTCGCACCATTGTCGATCCATCAGTCCACTTCACCATGATGCCATGCATCGATGTACTCGACTTAGACTGAACAGACCCAAACAGAAACAAACTCGATGAACTACTAAACAACAATGGTTAACAACAACAATATCTCAATTCTCTCTCATGACCATATCAAGTTTCTTCATGAATATCATGTTGGTCTTCACTATTAGTGATGTCTTTTGACCTTTTGCATTCGGTCTCTTGACATTCTCCTGTAGCCTTTTGGCATCCTCATATGTATGTATATATGTTGGTTTTGGCCTTCTAAATAATACAAGTTGCTATTCTCAACATGGTATTAGAGCTCTAGGTATTTTTTCGCACACGCAACTCGTGCTCTCCCGATCCAATCTCCTACACGCCCGCCTTTACTTTGTCTTCTGTTGTTGCATGCGTTCATCTCCTGCTATAGGAGCTTCACATCCAGCTGCTGTGTGGAATCCAGTGTTTCAGCGTTGTGTGTTGGATCCCATCGCGGACTTGCTCCCGATCGATCCAGCTGCTTGTTCCTCCTCCAAGGTCGTCTCCTATTGCTCGCCCCATCCACGCCGCTGCTCTTCCGGCCGCAGGTCGCCCCTCCATCCGCGACTGCCCGACGCCCTCCAGCTTCGGCCGACTGGCGCCCCTTCGTTCGCGGCCGCCGGCGCCCCTCCGGCTTCGGCCGCCCGACGTCCCTCCGACTCCGGCTGCTACCCACCACCGGCCTCTTCCGCTCGTCGCTGCCGGCGGCCTGTCCTGCCTTGCTCGTGGCTCCCTGGCGAGCTGGTGGTCCTGACGCGGGTCGTCGTCTCCACCCACCAGTCGCGAAGTCCAGATGATCGAGGACCCCTGCTGCTCGAGGTTCGACCTCTGTCATGGGCCTTTTGTCTCCCTGGTCGGGTCGCTGTCACTGTTTTCTGCCTGATTGACTTTTGTCTACGTGGATTGATTATATACTAAAAAAGAGAAGAAAAAGACTGAAGAGGAGTTTCATGTCTTCAACATCATTGGGCTATGTCGCCGTTCCACGCTGTCCGGTGATTTTTTATGGTGCTAACTATGCTGAGTTTGCTGCCTTTATGCACATTCACATGCGTGGCCTTCGTTTATGGGGAGTTCTTTCCAGCGAGGTTCCTTGTCCTCAGCGTCCATTTCCTCCTGTGGCTCCTATTCCACCGCCACCTCCACCGGATCTTGGCGCAGATGCTCTTAATGATGATAGGGCTGCAGCCCGGGTTGCTGTTGATGATGCGGTCGCTGCTTATGACCAGTAGGTCACGGTTTATTCGGATGCTCTTTCCATTTATAGTGACGATCTGCCTGCATATACTCAATGGTATGATGATGATGCTCCTGCTGCGGCTGTCCTCACTTCCTGTGTTTTACCACACTTTGCATCTGAGTTTATGGGCCTCAGTACTGTTTTTGAGATGTGGACTTGTCTTCGTCAGTGCTATCAGCCCTCTGGTGATGCTCTCTACTTCTCTGTGGTACGTCAGGAGCATGCTCTTCAGTAGGGAGACTCCACTATTGATGAGTTCTACACTCAAAGTTGTGCTATCTGGCGCCAGCTTGACAACCTTCTGTTGTTTGTGGCACTTGCGGGTGTTGCCAGACTATGAGGTCCGACTTGGAGTTTCACCGTGTCTATGAGTTTCTGTCGCGGCTCCGTGGAGAGTTTGAGCCTCGACGTGCCCAGCTGTTTGCTCGCGGTCGTGTTCCTATTTCTGAGGTACTTGCTGAGCTTCGTGCTGAGGAGACTTGCCTCCGTGGTGCTAGGTTGCTTCAGGTCCCCTCCGTGCTTGCTGCTTGAACTGCTGCTCCACCAGTGATTTCTCACTCCAATGCCCCACCACTACTGCCCACTCCTAGTAGTGAGGGTCACTCTCATGAGGGTCGCTCTCGTCCTCATACTCATTGCGGCTACTGCAACAGGGATGGTCACCCGGAGTCTGATTGCTTCAAGAAGAAGCATGATATGCATAACAGGGAGCGCAATTCTTCTTCTGGGACTCGTGCTTCTTCATCGACGTCATCTACTGTCTCCTTGACTGAGCAGGATATCGTGAAGCTTAAGCGTCTACTTGCCGCTTCAAGTTCTTCGACGGGTACTGCAGGCTCTGTGACTGGTGCTTCCAGTGCCGAGCGGCCACCATCTACAGAGTGAGGTTCATCCCAATGGGTTCTGGATTCTGGAGCTTCATTTCATATGTCATCCGATTCTTCTATCTTGTCCTCTCTTAGATCTCTCGATCTTCCTATTAATGTTCTTACAGCAGATGGTACTTCTCTTCATGTGGCTAGTCGAGGCACTCTTTCCACTTCTTCCTTTTATGTTCCAGATGTTTCTCATGTTCCTCGCCTTACCATGAATCTATTTTCCGTGAGTCAGCTTATTGATTCTGGTTGTCGTGTCATTCTTGATGTTGATTCTTGCATAATCCAGGATCGTCACACGAAGGCTCTGGTTGGAGCTGGCCCTCGCCGCTGTGATTCTCAGGGACTTTGGGAGTTAGAATGGCTTCATGTTCCTTCCGCTGCCACCACACCCGCCAGTCCATCTGCTTTCGTCGTTTCAGCTATCAGCTCCTTCCAGCAGTGGCATCATCGACTTGGTCACCTTTGTGGTTCTCGACTATCATCTTTAGTTCGTCGTGGTCTTCTAGGGCATGTCTCAGGAAATGTCTCCTTACACTACCAGGGTTGTAGGTTGGGTAAACAGATTCAGTTACCTTATCCTACTAGTGAGTCGGTGTCTCAGCACCCTTTTGATTTAGTACATTCAGATGTATGGGGCCCAAATCCCTTCGCTTCCAAAGGGGTCATCGATCACTACAAAAAAGAGACACATCTGTGACATTTTGGGCCGAACGAATTTTTTTTCTGTCATACATATGACACTTCTATGACGATAATCGTGACAAAACCCTGTATCATCATAGATGTGGTGGGCTCCTACTTCTATGATAAAAAATCATGACAGAAAATGGTCTTTTCGTGCTGGGCGGGCCGGAGACGCAGCTGCATGACATTCTTTGGGCCGTCCATGACAGAGAAAACCATGGTAGAAGCGAGGGGGAGGAAAATTTCGGGGAGTTCCCGGTTACGGTGGGAGGTCGGGGCCGAGCGATGCGCGTTTCTCTCGTACACGTACGCGCGTGTGTGTGAGGCGTTCGCTCTAACTGAACCCGAGCGAGGCGTTGGGCTCTAACTGAACCCGAGCGATTGCACTGCAGGCTACGCGTTACTGAACCCGAGCGATCGATCGATGGCTGTTAACTGAACCCGATCGAGCGATTCCTTCGCTACTGCTGCTAACTGAAGCCGATCGATACTGCCTCTGGGATGAACAGTGAGCGTTGCGGGGGGATTTGGATGAATAGTGAGTGGTGGCGTTGCCTCTGGATGAACAGGACCCCGTGGTGTGGTAGAGGGCTGGATGAACAGTAGACGGTGGAGGGGTGCCCGTAGAGGGGTGGTTGAACAGGACCCCGTGGTGTGGAGGGCTGCATGAACAGTAGACGGTGGAGGGGTGCCCGTGGAGGGGTGGTTGAACAGTAGCCGGTGGAGTAGCGCACGGTGGAGGCTGGATGAACAGTAGCTCGTGGAGGCTGGAGGAGGTCGACGGTAGCCCATGGAGGTTGGAGGAGGTCGACGGTGGAGATGAACACTATCCCGTGGAGTCTCGTTTTGCGGTACGCCACACCCCTCCCGATGAACAGGACCCCCGTTTCGACCGTAGGAGGTCCGTTTCGTCCGTTTTGCGGTACGCCACACCCCTCCCGATCAACATGACCCCCGTTCCGACCGTAGGAGGTCCGTTTCCTCCGTTTTGCGGTACGCCAGACCCCTCCCGATCAACAGGACCCCGTTCCGAACGTAGGGGTCCATTTCCTTCGTTGTGCGGTACGCTAGACCTCGTTTCCATCGCCTGTTCCGTCCAAGCCCTCCCGATGAACACGACCATGCATTCCGTTCCGACCCAGCCGGTTGGCTCCCACGCGTTCCGTTGCCCCCCGATGAACACGACGCATTCCGTTGCCTCCCCATGAACACAATGCATTCCGCTGCCTCCCCATGAACACGACGACGACGCTGTTTCTCCGTTCCGACCCACGCATGTACACGAGCCCTGGCCGTACGTATGCGCGAGTAGGCGTTCGAGACCTCGCCCATATGTACACATACGTGGTCGTATTTTCTTTCTTGCACCCTGGCCGATGTACGTACGTGTACATGCTACGTGCGCGCCTCTACTATGACACGTACGCGCCTCTACTATGACACATGCGCGCCTCTACATCCACCAGTATATATGTACGTACACGTTCGCGGCCAGAATGACAATGCTACATACGCTTCGACCATTGGGTCCCGACAGTCAGGCACTTCCTTGCCTGCGAAGATGTAGCTAGTGGGTCCCAGCAATCAGGGGGGCGAATCGTTTTTTTCCTAGACGCACTTCCTTGCATATGAAGATGTAGCTGGTGGGTCCCAGCAGTCAGGGGCAAACGTTTTTTTCGCAAAATACGGTGGCCCGTCCGGTGGGTCCCCGCTGTCAGGTGGAGAAATAATTATTTTGCACGTAATAAGGAGGCACTTCCTTGCTGCGGCCGTGGACCTAGCTGTCAGCCTCTCCACGTACAGTCCACGACTGATGGAAGCCGTTCCTTGACCACGTTGACCACGCCGCGCCGAGAGCACCAGGGCGGTGAAAGACAGCGAGGCCTAGGAAGGGGACGACACGGAGCCGGGGAAGACGCGGCAGTGGATGCCTGCGCGTAGAGGAGTACGAGGTTACACTGGTTCGCTGCAGTGTGAGGCTGTCATCGCCACAGAATAACAGGGGATGTGAGTGAGTAGAGGGATGGCCTGGCCGGTGATGGGAGTAGTAGGGAGCGGTGAGGCCTCCGCCGCATCGCAGCCGGCCACGTGAGGCAGGAGCACGAGGCACGACTGGTGTTGGTTTGGGCGGCTGGAGCAAGAAGACCAGAGGTTGAAGAAGCACTACGGTCGTTGGATGGACATCGTACGGTCGCTGGAGCTAGAATCGTGCATATTGACTAAGTTGACAAAGCCCTCCGTCCCCATCAACTTAGTAGGCCCACAAGCCAGCCTGCCACTATATTGGGTCCCAGCTAACAGGGGGAGTATTCATTTATTTTGTGCGTAATAAGGAGGAACTTCCTTGCGTGTGAAGATATAGCTGGTGGGTCCGAGCTGTCAGCGGCGGTAACGTTTTTTCGTGGAATACAGAGGCCCTTTCGATGGGTCCCTGATGTCAGGTGGAGGAATCATTATTTTGCACATAACAAGGAGGCATTTCCTTGCGTGCGGCCGTGCACCCAGCTGTCGGCCTCTCCACGTACAGTCCACTTCAGATGCACGTCGGTCGTTGACCACGTTGACCAGGCCGCGCCGAGAGCACCAGGGCGGTGGACGACGACGAGGCCTAGGAAGGGAACGACACGGAGGCAGGGAAGACTCGCAGTTGTTTCCCACGCGGAGGGGAGTACGACTGTATGAGGGTTTACTGGTTCGTCTGCCGTCGCCGAAGAATAACAACATGTGTGGGTGAGTAGAGGGATGGCTAGGCCAGCGATGGGAGTACGGTGGGGCGGTGAGGCCTGCGCGGCAGCAGAGCCGGCCGCGGGGAGGAGGGAGCAGGCAGTCCCGCCGGTGCTTGTTTGAGCGGCTGGAGCAGGAAGAGCAGAGATTGAAGAAGCACGACGGCCGTTGGATGGCCATCCAACAGTCACTGCTTGTGTGTCAACCTTTTTATTTAGGAAAGCCTCAAATCTGTGGAAATCAGCATACAACCCATCTGCCATTATTTCTAATAATTTACAGCTCATTTGCTAATTCCTAAGTGTTTTTTGGAGCCCATATTCTTTTTGTTAGCATTACAGCCCATATTGTGGCCACGGTTAAAAAATTATACGAAATTTTGCATATTTCAGTGCGGTCCGAACTGTTTTTAATCCCGAAATTTCGACTCACATTCACACTGATTTTAAAAATAAATGTATATCAATATAAAATCCAACAAATTCTCCATGCATAAAAATTAATGTAATTTAAAATCTCAAAATGAAAAAAAGATATTTGAAACTAATTGCCGGTTTGATGTATTTTAAAAATGTACAGCCCATTTCTCATTACTGATAGGCCATTTTCTCAGCCAGCCGAATGAAGGTCCCCTCGCCTTGAAAGATTTGCAGCCCAACAGGTCTCACAAAGCGACTTACTTGGCAAATCACAAAAAAACTGGACTGTGGCCATGGACCCAACTGTCAGTCCATTTATTTTTTTAGTCCATTTGGTGGGCTGGGTGAAACAATGATGTAGCATCTATGCAGCCCATTTAGATCCCATTTGTATTTTTCTCGAAATCCGTGGACTTGCTGGGCTGGGTGAAAATATCATGTTGGGCTAGACAGAGAAATGTTATAAAAACATAAACACATGATTGCACGTCAGTAAAATCTTTGCAAGCTTATGTACGCAATCACTAGGAGTTAACTTGCCAAGTTATATATAAAAAATATTATTATTAATTTGTAAGAACTTTCAACTTACGAAATAAAATATCATTTTAATTTGATGAGTTAATAGTACATGGGGTATTATTATTTTTTAGGCTAGACGTGGGACAGTTGAGTTCGTTCTAGGGGAAAGTACTGGGAGAAAACTCAGTTTACATCGAAAAAGAAAGTGAGAGAAAATTCAGAGACCTGCTGGGTCCACCTGTGGAGGGGAATATGTTGGGAGGAAGGAGATTCAAAGCACGGCAGCCGAGTGAACTAGTTTTTTTACGGACAAGTGAACTAGTTTACATACATAAGCAAATAGCCACTAAAAAAAGCAATCAGGTTAATGGGTTCTTAAAAGAAATATTTCGGACAAAACAGATAATTACGACACATAGGCTAATGCATGAAACACTCAGATGATAAAGGTGCTTATAAACAGATAAAATACAATATCTAGACTTTCCTGGCACGCTTGATCATGACGCTGCGGCTGTCCGTGTACTCGTCGGTTACGGGAAGCAGACGTCCAAGATCTGCATGTACATGTCGTAGCATGCGTATGCGTCTTTGGCCGCATAGGTTATGTAGGCTAGATTGAGAGGTACCACCCATGTGTTCATGTCGTCTTCTTTCATGTTGGCGTATCAGGGGTCGATGATGGTCTCACCGAGGTCAACCACGGAGTCCTTCTCCTGCCCGTTGCTGATGATCTTGTATTGCTTCTGGATGTCGACAACTTGTTGCACCAGATGGCCGAATCGTCGCGTTCTTCCTTCTCTCCACTGTAGCGAAGGTGCAGTCGGCGCTGCCGATGAAACAGGCAAATGCTCCAGAACTTGATGCAGCCATAGGACTGAGGCGAGGCAGAGCTTCACCGAGTCCGTATCGTTGGTGTACATCACATTCAACTTGGTGCAGCCATAGGACTAAACGGGGAACTCAAAGGGGAACTCCTTGCTGAAGTCCATATCCAGCAGGCGACAACAGTAAGCTGAGTGTGTACAGGCGACAACAGTTACTATCCCTCCCTCGTCCGCTGCACGCCCGGCAGAAGATGCACCCTCGGCCACACGTCGGTTCACGAGCGGGTCTGTATTGGTACTGTAATAACAGGAGTTAGTGGTCACTTTACTTAAATTTAATTAGCTTTAATAGAAATTTATACCTAAAACAAGCAATGCATTCGCTCGTTCTATTAGTGCCATAGGATCAACATGCACAACAATTAGAATTATTATTCTCAGGACGCACACGATTAGCACATTTGTCGCACTTTCACAAAGATAATACTACCAAGTTTGAACTGTTTGTTATGGTTGTTGTCCTCTGCATCTTCATGCCGTGTTTCCCAGCTTGCAAGATTCAGAACCAACAAATAAGATCCAAATAATAAGTACAACAAAGATGCCTACACATCTCATTGATTCCTAGCTTGCAAGATTCAGGACCAACAAATAAGATCCAAATAATAAGTACAACAAAGATGCCTACACATCTCGTTGATTCCCAACTTGCAAGATTCAGAACCAACGAATAAGATTCAAATAATAAGTACAACAAAGATGCCTACACACCTCACTGATTCCCAGCTTGCAAGATTCATAACCAACCCATTAGAGCCTTTTGATAAAGTGAATATCAGGATTAAATCGATCTTGGCTAGCCATGTCATACAATCGAAGAACTTGGCGAATGCTCTTGACCGTCATAACATATGTAGTTGAGTATTCCTATTTGCACAGCACAAATAAGGAGACAGGGGAGCATGATTTCGCTTTAATAGCGGCCTCCTTGAACTCAACCTCCAAGTCTACTTGGATGAGGTCTGCCTGGAGTTCCATGATTCAATTCATGCGCCTTTTTCTGCAGCTCACATGAAATGAAGCAAAGATTTCATCATTCAGCTAGCAAGAAGTACTTGCTCTTGTGAGCTGGTAGGTCCTTATTTAGTAGTTGCACTAAAATTGAGGAACATTAAGGTTGGCTGTCCAGCTCATGTAAGGTGCAACTATAATTTTCTTATCCTTTTGTGCAGTTCCACTAAAATAAAGTGCCATTGTGGTGACAGTGACGACTCCATCTTGCAAAGGCTAATAAAATGTTGCACGAGATTACCAGCAGAACTTGACGGAGATTTTGGAAACTCCAATCACCATTTTGTGCAGTTCCGCCAAAATGGAGAGATGTTGCCCACGTGACATTTTAGTTGAACTACACAAGACACTCATTCCAAAAAAGTGTTTTTTGTAGTTCACCAAAAGGTCACAATAGCAACAAGGTGAAATGGATATCCCTATCTGCACAAAAAGATAGAAAGTAAACAGTTGCTGGTCAATAAGAATATACGAAACATATACAAAATGAAAAGAAGGATCTTAATTATGTTCATGGCAATCACGCAAGGACAGTAGACATTTTAAAACGTCAGCAATGCTTCATGTTACAATAAGCATTACGATCAACAATGAGATTCCTCAAATATGGGATTACTTTAATGGTGGCATTGCTTGTTTACTAGACAGAGTAAATCAACAGCAGCTAAAGAGTTGGTTTAAGGGCATGGGACCGTGGGGACACCAGGACACTCAGCAGCGTAAAGGAGCAACTTACTTATCATACTGGGGAAAATAGCAGGAGTACCATTATACTATGTGAGGGCAGCAAATCTAATCCTGGAGACCTTGTACTATGTGAGGGCAGCAAATCTAATCTCGGAGACCTTTTACTATGTGAGGGCAGAAAATCTAATCCTGGAGACCTTTTACTATGTGAGGGCAGAAAATCTAATCATGAGACCTTTTACTATGCGAGGGCAGCAAATCTAATCCTGGAGACCTTTCACTATGTGATGGCAGCAAATCTAATCCTGGACATACTCTGTTGACTTGTCCACCAGCCGCCACTTTCTATCCTTTTTTCAACCAATAATAGATCTGTTCCTTATCCAGTTTGTACTGCGTTTTCCCATTATTTCCCTTTTCGGCCAAGAGACCGGTTGGGTATCCGGTCTCTACTACTTTCACCATATTATTTCCTCTTTGAATCAAGTCCTAGATTCATGCTACAACTTTCCCCCCTTTCTTCGTTGTTTGAACAAAGCCCTAGATTCGAATGCATGAAGTAGCTTTACCTCTAATAATACTAAAAATTTAGGTGGCTTTGGAAGAGCTGATGGGAGTAGAAAAAGATGCACATGCAGACACGTGGGGAGCTAGGGCAGTAGAGCAAGGCCGCTTTCGAAGAACTTATACCTGAGGGTTGCCGGGATGTCGGCGGCGGCAGGTCGGATCTGCGGACAATACGGCAGGGAGGAAGAAGGGTCGAAGGACCTCCCGAGCCAGCCATGTGTCGGAGAGAACGTCACGGGCAGAGGATCGGGCCCCTCCGGCAGCTGTGGGTTTCCTCCCTCGGCGGCGATGACCACGTGAACAATGCACCTTTTAGTCCTCTACACACACCGGCCGGATCTGTGACCAGCGGTGAGCAGAGAGAAAATGTCGCTACTACTGTCTTGTTTATATCTGGAGAGGATGAGAGAATGAAGAGAGCAACCCAAGCGCTTAGGCCCCTGCGTCCATATATAGTGGAGTGATTATCTTTTTTCTCTCCACAACAAGCATTTCAATTTGTGTATGTGGCATTAAAGAAAGGAAACTCTCTATTTAAGGTGACTACAATATGACTCCTACCTACTACTAGTAGTACTATAGTATTGTTCACTTGTGCTCCCCTGAAGGAAATATGCCCTAGAGGCAATAATAAAGTTATTATTTATTTCCTTATATCATGATAAATGTTTATTATTCATGCTAGAATTGTATTAATTGGAAACATAATACATGTGTGAATACATAGACAAAAAGAGTGTCACTAGTATGCCTCTACTTGACTAGCTCGTTAATCAAAGATGGTTATGTTTCCTAACCATGGACAAAGAGTTGTTATTTGATTAGCGGGATCACATCATTAGGTGAATAATCTGATTGACATGACCCATTCCATTAGCTTAGCACTCGATCGTTTAGTATGTTGCTATTGCTTTCTTCATGACTTATACATGTTCCTATGACTATGAGATTATGCAACTCCCGTTTGCCGGAGCAACACTTTATGTGCTACCAAACGTCACAACGTAACTGGGTGATTATAAAGGTGCTCTACAGGTGTCTCCAAAGGTACATGTTGGGCTGGCGTATTTCGAGATTAGGATTTGTCACTCCGAATGTCGGAGAGGTATCCCTGGGCCCTCTCGGTAATGCACATCACATAAGCCTTGCAAGCATTACAACTAATGAGTTAGTTGCAAGATGATGTATTACGAAACGAGTAAAGAGACTTGCCGGTAACGAGATTGAACTAGGTATTGAGATACCGACGATCGAATCTCGGGCAAGTAACATACCGATGACAAAGGGAACAACGTATGTTGTTATGCGGTCTGACCGATAAAGATCTTCGTAGAATATGTGGGAGCCAATATGAGCATCCAGGTTCCTCTATTGGTTATTGACCGGAGACGTGTCTCGGTCATGTCTACATTGTTCTCGAAGCCGTAGGGTCCGCACGCTTAAGGTTTTGATGACAGTTATATTATGAGTTTATGCATTTTGATGTACCGAAGTTTGTTCGGAGTCCCGGATGTGATCACGGACATGAAGAGGAGTCTCGAAATGGTCGAGACATAAAGATTGATATATTGGAAGCCTATATTTGGATATCGGAAGTGTTCCGGGTGAAATCGGGATTTTACCTGAGTACCGGGAGGTTACCGGAACCCCCCGGGAGGTATATGGGCCTTAGTGGGCTTTAGTGGAAGAGAGGAGAGGTGGCCAGGGCTGGGCCGCGCGCCCCTCCCCCCTAGTCCGAATAGGACAAGGAGAGGGGGGCGGCGCCCCCCGTTCCTTCTCTCTCTCCTCTTTTCCCCTTCCCGAATCCTATTCCAACTAGGAAAGGGGGGGAATCCTACTCCCGGTGGGAGTAGGACTCCTCCTGGCGCGCCCTCCTCCTGGCCGACCGCACCCCCCCTTGATCCTTTATATACGGAGGCAGGGGGCACCCCATAGACACAAGTTGATCCACGTGATCATATTCTTAGCCGTGTGCGGTGCCCCCTTCCACCATAATCCTCGATAATATTGTAGCGGTGCTTAGGGGAAGCCCTGCGACGGTAGAACATCAAGATCGTCACCACGCCGTTGTGCTGACGGAACTCTTCCCCGACACTTTGCTGGATCGGAGTCCGGGGATCGTCATCGAGCTGAACGTGTGCTAAAACTCGGAGGTGCCGTAGTTTCGGTGCTTGATCGGTCGGGCCGTGAAGACGTACGACTACATCAACCGCGTTGTGCTAACGCTTCCGCTGTCGGTCTACAAGGGTACGTAGATCAAACTCTCCCCTCTCATTGCTATGCATCACCATGATCTTGCGTGTGCGTAGGAATATTTTTGAAATTACTACGTTCCCCAACAGTGGCATCCGAGCCTAGGTTTTATATGTTGATGTTATATGCACGAGTAGAACACAAGTGAGTTGTGGGCGATATAAGTCATACTGCTTACCAGCATGTCATACTTTGGTTCGGCGGTATTGTTGGACGAAGCGGCCTAGACCGACATTAATCGTACGCTTATGCGAGATCGGTTCTCCCGACGTGCTTTGCACAGAGGTGGCTAGCGGGTGACAGTTCCTCCAACTTTAGTTGAACCGAGTGTGGCTACGCCCGGTCCTTGCGAAGGTTAGAATAGCACCAACTTGACAAACTATCGTTGTGGTTTTGATGCGTAGGTAAGATTGGTTCTTGCTTAAGCCCGTAGCAGCCACGTAAAACTTGCAACAACAAAGTAGAGGACGTCTAACTTGTTTTTGCAAGGCATGTTGTGATGTGATATGGTCAAGACATGATGCTAAATTTTATTGTATGAGATGATCATGTTTTGTAACCGAGTTATCGGCAACTGGCAGGAGCCATATGGTTGTCGCTTTATTGTATGCAATGCAATCGCGCTGTAATGCTTTACTTTATCACTAAGCGGTAGTGATAGTCGTGGAAGCATAAGATTGGCGAGACGACAACGATGCTACGATGGAGATCAAGGTGTCGCGCCGGTGACGATGGTGATCACGACGGTGCTTCAAAGATGGAGATCATAAGCACAAGATGATGATGGACATATCATATCACTTATATTGATTGCATGTGATGTTTATCTTTTATGCATCTTATCTTGCTTTGATTGACGGTAGCATTATAAGATGATCTCTCACTAATTATCAAGAAGTGTTCTCCCTGAGTATGCACCGTTGCGAAAGTTCTTCGTGCTGAGACACCACGTGATGATCGGGTGTGATAGGCTCTACGTTCAAATACAACGGGTGCAAAACAGTTGCACACGCGGAATACTCAGGTTATACTTGACGAGCCAAGCATATATAGATATGGCCTCGGAACATGGAGACCGAAAGGTCGAGCGTGAATCATATAGTAGATATGATCAACATAGTGATGTTCACCAATGAAACTAATCCATCTCATGTGATGATCGAACATGGTTTAGTAGATTTGGATCACGTAATCACTTAGAGGATTAGAGGGATGTCTATCTAAGTCGGAGTTCTTTAAGTAATATGATTAATTGAACCTAAATTTATCATGAAACTTAGTACCTGATAGTATCTTGCTTGTTTATGCTTGATTGTAGATAGATGGCCCGTGCTATTGTTCCGTTGAATTTTAATGCGTTCCTTGAGAAAGCAAAGTTGAAAGATGATGGTAGCAATTACACGGACTGGGTCCGTAACTTGAGGATTATCCTCATTGCTGCACAGAAGAATTACGTCCTGGAAGCACCGCTGGGTGTCAGGCCTGCTGCTGGAGCAACACCAGATGTTATGAACGTCTGGCAGAGCAAAGCTGATGACTACTCGATAGTTCAGTGTGCCATGCTTTACGGCTTAGAATCGGGACTTCAACGACGTTTTGAACGTCATGGAGCATATGAGATGTTCCAGGAGTTGAAGTTAATATTTCAAGAAAATGCCCGGATTGAGAGATATGAAGTCTCCAATAAGTTCTATAGCTGCAAGATGGAGGAGAATAGTTCTGTCAGTGAGCATATACTCAAAATGTTTGGGTATAATAATCACTTGATTCAATTGGGAGTTAATCTTCCAGATGATTGCGTCATTGACAGAATTCTCCAATCACTGCCACCAAGCTACATGAGCTTCGTGATGAACTATAATATGCAAGGGATGAATAAGACTATTCCCGAGCTCTTCGCAATGCTGAAAGTTGCGGAGGTAGAAATCAAGAAGGAGCATCAAGTGTTGATGGTCAACAAGACCACTAGTTTCAAGAAAAAGGGCAAAGGGAAGAAGAAGGGGAACTTCAAAAAGAACAGCAAGCAAGTTGCTACTCAAGAGAAGAAACCCAAACCTGGACCTAAACCTGAAACTGAGTGCTTCTACTGCAAGAAGACTGGTCACTTGAAGCGGAACTGCCCCAAGTATTTGGCGGATAAGAAGAATGGCAAGGTGAACAAAGGTATATGTGATATACATGTTATTGATGTGTACCTTACTAATGCTCGCAGTAGCACCTGGGTATTTAAAACTGGTTCTGTTGCTAATATTTGCACCTCGAAACAGGGACTACGGATTAAGCGAAGATTGGCTAAGGAGGAGGTGACGATGCGCGTGGGAAACGGTTCCAAAGTCGATGTGATCGTAGTCGGCACGCTACCTCTACATCTACCTTCGGGATTAATATTAGACCTAAATAATTGTTATTTGGTGCCAGCGTTAAGCATGAACATTATATCTGGATCTTTTTTGATGCGAGATGGTTATTCATTTAAATCAGAGAATAATGGTTGTTCTATTTACATGAGTAATATCTTTTATGGTCATGCACCCTTAAAGAGTGGTCTATTCTTATTAAATCTCGATTGTAGTGACACACATATTCATAGTGTTGAAACCAAAAGATGCAGAGTTGATAATGATAGTGCAACTTATTTGTGGCACTGCCGTTTGGGTCATATCGGTATAAAGCGCATGAAGAAACTCCATACTGATGGGCTTTTGGAACCACTTGATTATGAATCACTTGGCACTTGCGAACCGTGCCTTATGGGTAAGATGACAAAAACACCGTTCTCCGGTACTATGGAGAGAGCAACAGATTTGTTGGAAATCATACATACAGATGTATGTGGTCCAATGAATGTTGAGGATCGTGGCGGATATCGTTATTTTCTCACCTTCACAGATGACTCAAGCAGATATGGGTATATCTACTTAATGAAACACAAGTCTGAAACATTTGAAAAGTTCAAAGAATTTCAGAGTGAAGTTGAAAATCATCGTAACAAGAAAATAAAATTCCTACGATCTGATCGTGGAGGAGAATATTTGAGTTACGAGTTTGGTGTACATTTGAAAAAATGTGGAATAGTTTCACAACTCACGCCACCCGGAACACAACAGCGTAATGGTGTGTCCGAACGTCGTAATCGTACTTTACTACATATGGTGCGATCTATGATGTCTCTTACTGATTTACCGCTATCGTTTTGGGGATACGCTCTAGAGACGGCCACATTCACGTTATATAGGGCACCATCAAAATCCGTTGAGACGACGCCTTATGAACTGTGGTTTGGCAAGAAACCAAAGTTGTCGTTTTTGAAAGTTTGGGGCTGCGATGCTTATGTGAAAAAGCTTCAACCTGATAAGCTCGAACCCAAATCGGAGAAATGTGTCTTCATAGGATATCCAAAGGAAACTATTGGATACACCTTCTATCACAGATCCAAAGGCAGGACTTTCGTTGCTAAATTCGGAAACTTTCTGGAGAAGGAGTTTCTCTCGAAAGAAGTGAGTGGGAGGAAAGTAGAACTTGACGAGGTAACTGTACCTACTCCCTTATTGGAAAGTAGTACATCACAGAAACCTGTTTCTGTGACACCTACACCAGTTAGTGAGGAAGCTAATGATGATGATCATGAAACTTCAGAACAAGATACTACTGAACCTCGTAGATCAACCAGAGTGAGATCCGCACCAGAGTGGTATGGTAATCCTGTTCTGGAAGTCATGCTACTAGATCATGATGAACCTACGAACTATGAAGAAGCAATGGTGAGCCCAGATTCCGCAAAATGGCTTGAAGCCATGAAATCTAAGATGGGATCCATGTATGAGAACAAAGTATGGACTTTTGGTTGACTTGCCCAATGATCGGCAAGCAATTGAGAATAAATGGATCTTCAAGAAGAAGACTGACGCTGACGGTAATATTACTATCTACAAAGCTCGACTTGTCGCAAAAGGTTTTCGGCAAGTTCAAGGGATTGACTACAATGAGACCTTCTCACCCGTAGCGATGCTTAAGTCTGTCCGAATCATGTTAGCAATTGCCGCATTTTATGATTATGAAATTTGGCAGATGGATGTCAAATCTGCATTCCTGAATGGATTTCTGGAAGAAGAGTTGTATATGATGCAACCAGAAGGTTTTATCGATCCAAAGGGAGCTAACAAAGTGTGCAAGCTCCATCGATCCATTTATGGACTGGTGCAAGCCTCTCGGAGTTGGAATAAATGCTTTGATAGTGTGATCAAAGCATTTGGTTTTATACAGACTTTTGGAGAAGCCTGTATTTACAAGAAAGTGAGTGGGAGCTCTGTAGCATTTTTGATATTATATGTGGATGACATATTACTTATTGGAAATGATATAGAATTTCTGGATAGCATAAAGGGATACTTGAATAAGAGTTTTTCAATGAAAGACCTTGGTGAAGCTGCTTACATATTAGGCATTAAGATCTATAGAGATAGATCAAGACGCTTAATTGGACTTTCACAAAGCACATACCTTGACAAAGTTTTGAAGAAGTTCAAAATGGATCAAGCAAAGAAAGGGTTCTTGCCTGTGTTACAAGGTGTGAAGTTGAGTAAGACTCAATGCCCGACCACTGCAGAAGATAGAGAGAAAATGAAAGATGTTCCCTATGCTTCAGCCATAGGCTCTATCATGTATGCAATGCTGTGTACCAGACCTGATGTGTGCCTTGCTATAAGACTAGCAGGGCGGTACCAAAGTGATCCAGGAGTGGATCACTGGACAGCGGTCAAGAACATCCTGAAATACCTGAAAAGGACTAAGGATATGTTTCTCGTTTATGGAGGTGACAAAGAGCTCATCGTAAATGGTTACGCTGATGCAAGCTTTGACACTGATCCGGACGATTCTAAATCGCAAACCGGATACGTGTTTACATTAAACGGTGGAGCTGTCAGTTGGTGCAGTTCTAAACAAAGCGTCATGGCGGGATCTACGTGTGAAGCGGAATACATAGCTGCTTCGGAAGCAGCAAATGAAGGAGTCTGGATGAAGGAGTTCATATCCGATCTAGGTGTCATAACTAGTGCATTGGGTCCAATGAAAATCTATTGTGACAACACTGGTGCAATTGCCTTGGCAAAGGAATCCAGATTTCACAAGAGAACCAAGCACATCAAGAGATGCTTCAATTCCATCCGGGATCTAGTCCAGGTGGGAGACATAGAGATTTGCAAGATACATACGGATCTGAATGTAGCAGACCCATTGACTAAGCCTCTTCCACGAGCAAAACATGATCAACACCAAGGCTCCATGGGTGTTAGAATCATTACTGTGTAATCTAGATTATTGACTCTAGTGCAAGTGGGAGACTGAAGGAAATATGCCCTAGAGGCAATAATAAAGTTATTATTTATTTCCTTATATCATGATAAATGTTTATTATTCATGCTAGAATTGTATTAACCGGAAACATAATACATGTGTGAATACATAGACAAAAAGAGTGTCACTAGTATGCCTCTACTTGACTAGCTCGTTAATCAAAGATGGTTATGTTTCCTAACCATGGACAAAGAGTTGTTATTTGCTTTCTTCATGACTTATGCATGTTCCTATGACTATGAGATTACGCAACTCCCATTTGCCGGAGGAACACTTTGTGTGCTACCAAACATCACAACGTAACTGGGTGATTATAAAGGTGCTCTACAGGTGTCTCCAAAGGTACATGTTGGGTTTGCGTATTTCGAGATTAGGATTTGTCACTCCGAATGTCGGAGAGGTATCTCTGGGCCCTCTAGGTAATGCACACCACATAAGCCTTGCAAGCATTACAACTAATGAGTTAGTTGCAAGATGATGTATGAAGAAACGAGTAAAGAGACTTGCCGGTAACGAGATTGAACTAGGTATTGAGATACCGACGATCGAATCTCGGGCAAGTAACATACCGATGACAAAGGGAACAACGTATGTTGTTATGCGGTCTGACCGATAAAGATCTTCGTAGAATATGTGGGAGCCAATATGAGCATCCAGGTTCCGCTATTAGTTATTGACCGGAGACGTGTCTCGGTCATGTCTACATTGTTCTCGAACCCGTAGGGTCCGCACGCTTAAGGTTTTGATGACAATTATATTATGAGTTTATGCATTTTGATGTACCGAAGTTTGTTCGGAGTCCCGGATGTGATCACGGACATGACAAGGAGTCTCGAAATGGTAGAGACATAAATATTGATATATTGGAAGCCTATATTTGGATATCGGAAGTGTTCCGGGTGAAATCGGGATTTTACCGGAGTACCGGGAGGTTACCGGAACCCCCTGGGAGGTATATGGCCCTTAGTGGGCTTTAGTGGAAGAGAGGAGAGGTGGCCAGGGCTGGGCCGCGCGCCCCTCCCCCCTAGTCCGAATAGGACAAGGAGAGGGGGCGGCGCCCCCCCTTCCTTCTCTCTCTCCTCTTTTCCCCTTCTCGAATCCTATTCCAACTAGGAAAGGGGGGGAGTCCTACTCCCGGTGGGAGTAGGACTCCTCCTGGCGCGCCCTCCTCCTGGCCGGCCGCACCCCCCCTTGATCCTTTATATACGGAGGCAGGGGGCACCCCATAAACACAAGTTGATCCATGTGATCATATTCTTAGCCGTGTGCGGTGCCCCCTTCCACCATAATCCTCGATAATATTGTAGCGGTGCTTAGGCGAAGCCCTGCGACGGTAGAACATCAAGATCGTCACCACGCCGTTGTGCTGACGGAACTCTTCCCCGACACTTTGATGGATCGGAGTCCGGGGATCGTCATCGAGCTGAACGTGTGCTAAAACTCGGAGGTGCCGTAGTTTCGGTGCTTGATCGGTCGGGCCGTGAAGACGTACGACTACATCAACCACGTTGTGCTAACGCTTCGGCTGTCGGTCTATAAGGGTACGTAGATCACACTCTCCCCTCTCGTTGCTATGCATCACCATGATCTTGCGTGTGCGTAGGAATTTTTTTGAAATTACTACGTTCCCCAACATCCCCGCCCCTCCATTCATTGAACAACCCCACGGGTGAATAAACATACAGTAAGTATTGTATTTATATAGAATGAACAAGCTCGAACTCTTTTTGCGTAGTTAAAAGTTGAGGGCGGGGATTTTCCCGGGCAGTACGCGTGGCAGTTTTCGGGTAGGGCCAGAAGACTATTTTAATTTTTTTTAAACTTCGAGACGGCCACATAGCATGGAGCCGACCCCAACGATTTTAAGCTTACAGGCACGGTACACGCTATCCTAGACTACTCTACACATGAAACTGCCATACGAGCGTCCGGGCTGCACTTGGCTCTTTGCCTCTTCGGGAAGTCGAACAATGATGGAATACTACTGCACTGGAGGACTACTACACTACGCTTCTGGCAATCTGACACCGATTGAACTGCTGCATGTCCACCGCGTGCGGGAGGGAGAGCGTGTAGCGAAAGCTTCTCTTAGTCTTGCCAGCCACCACGCTCATGTGTATGACAGGTGGGCTCTACAGGTGTGTGGCCAACCAGTCATACAGCCAAAGGCAGTTGCAATTAAGTCCGCGAGGGAGAGGATAATCAAACTTCTCGTTGATGTACGAGTTGACGTGACACATCAAAGCACTGCACTCGATATATTTCAATAATTTGCATGTGTGACTCCCAGATGCAGAGGCCGGGGGTCATCATCCCCCTTTTCGAGAAAAAACAGACGCGTGTGTGAGAGGACGAGTGCGTGCATGCACCTCTTCTCTTCCTGTATAACGTACTACTAAACTCAGAGTACAAGTTTTTGTGGGTGGCATGATGGTGCGTGCGAGAAGTCCCGAGAGATAGGTTTAATGCATTAATTGCAATGCATGCATGCATAAAGTACATGCATTGGTCAATTTTCTCTTAATACTTGCATGCAATGATTTAATGCACCTTGGAATCTGAACATGTGTTGGGGAACAACCAAATTGAGCCTTATAAAATGGAAAAACTAAAATTTTGAGACAACCCCTATAAAACCGGAAAGGAGGGAGTAGAAAAAGAAGTACTCCATTCGGCAATAGTGCCGCACTTCGAAACTAGAACCGTCAATAAATTTTGAGCT
Source organism: Triticum urartu (assembly GCF_003073215.2). Taxonomy (NCBI): domain Eukaryota; kingdom Viridiplantae; phylum Streptophyta; class Magnoliopsida; order Poales; family Poaceae; genus Triticum; species Triticum urartu. The sequence goes on from NC_053026.1 coordinate 525,556,146, forward strand.
TGTGTCTCGTCACATTCCAAATTACTCCATGCTACTCCCTCCGTCTAGGTGTGTAAGTCACCTTATGAAAACCAAATAATCCCAAAACACTTAGGCACCGTACATTAACTCTCTTCTTGTTTTTTGTTTTGTGGCATATCAACCAATAAGATATGTGGGCTGTGCATGCTTTCAATGACTTGAGACTACCAAACATAACATGCAGTGGTTAGTTCATTGCATGCAATGCTATTAATTAGCAAAAAGACATTAAGTTTTCTCGTTTTATTCTCCGCCTCGGACGCGATGCACAACATAAGATGACTTACACACCTACACGGAGGAAGTATATTGAATTGCAAACCTGTTCACACCGATCGCAACCTAAACGGTTTCTCACTTAGGAGCGTATTAGTACTCGGTTATAAATACTAGTATGCCAAGATGACTACACATTCCTCCTCAACTCCTCATCCACAAAAACAAACAAGTCATTCAGCATCCTTCCCTTGCGTCTGCCATGGCCAGCGTGAGTTCTGGGTCGAGAGATTGCCACCAGGGAGAGGCGAGCATGTAAGCGGAAGCACAAGAGATGTCCCGCCTCGCTGCGAGAGCAACCGACATGTCCTGCCGCGCGAAAGTAGTAGAACAGAGGTCCCGCCGCGCTGCTGAAGCAGCATGGAGGTCCCGCCGCGCCGTCGATGCAGCAGACTTGTCCGGCCACGCCGCGGAAGCAGCAGAGATGTCCCGCTGCACCACGAATGCAGCAAAGATGTCCCGCCACGCCGCGGCGGCCTGGGAAAATTTCTCGCGGGCAGGCGACACTGTTACAGGTGCATGCATGCGATCGTCCATAGCCAGATGGATCAGATCTCCGGCCCGGCGAGGTTGCAGGACGACATGATAGCCTCGTTTGAACATGCTACCGGCGTCATCCAGCAACTAAGGGAGGGCAATGAGAGGCTCCAGGCCGAGCACGATCTGCTGAGGGAGAAGATTGTCTGAAGTGCAGACCAGCAGGAGGAGACCAGTGCCTTGTTGAAGAAACTTATGGACGAGAATGACATGCTCCGCAACGAGCGCCAAAGGCTGGTGGAGGAATCCGTGAATGTTCTCAAGCAGCGTCTTGAGGACACGAAAGAGCTCATCGCCGCTCGCCACGGAGACTAGTTTCCTAGTTTCTTTTGATGTAATAATCGGTTTAGGATGTGGATTGTGTTGTCGGTTGTGAAATGTTGGGTTCTAGTGCGGATGTTTGGCCTTTGTTGGCCTCTTGGGATGTTGCGATTTTAATCTGGTAGCTTTTAGTCCTTCATGTTAGGCTGGAGTTGTGCTGAACTTCTTGTGAATTGTGGTGGTTTTCGGTAATGAAAATCAGAAGGGGCAAGCCCTTCTTTGATCAAAAACAAAATTAATCGTCCTTATATATTCATCAGTCTTGCTATAAGTCGCAGTAGATGCTATATAGGTCCGTCGGATCTTACATCAAGATCCGTGCTTTCAGATTTTCCTTTTTCTCTCTTAAATCTCAGTCGCGTGAGGCATAGCCACGCCATTAAACAGAGGCTCAGGCGCCATTAATGGAGACCTTGGGAGAGAGGTGGACGGCAAATGGAGATCAAAGGACTCTCCTCCCGATAAGCACGCGCAGGGGTCTGATCGCACGCCTCTCGTACTCAAATAGCTACCCTACACGGTGCCTCCTAGCTAATAAAAAAGGGGGACACGTGGCGGCACATAAATGGTACTAGTAAGTAGAACGCCCACGGTTTCAATAATAGTTGTGTTTCCGATTATAACGTGACAACACTTGTTCCAAAATGACTTTGTTTATCGTTAATGTGTGCGCCTTCGCAAATCGGATTGCAAATTTACCACAGCATGTTGGTGACATGTCATGGCACCAAGCCAAGTTTCATTATTTTCATGCGTGTTTTGGATTTACAGGAATTAAAAAAACTAAGTTTCTCAATGTTTCCAACACAGCCACGACGCCCAGAATTTTGAATTTCATTCCCATTTCTTGCATGGAACCTAGAAATTTACCCAAGGACACACATGTGATTTTTCAACCAATTTTGGTGCACTGGAACATGTGCTTGTATTTCAAATTTGAATTATGCACACAAAGGTGACACGTTCCCTCCCAGAACCACGAGCCTTCTTGAGAGAAGCTCCGATTTGCAAGAAGCTTATACCAAAATTTGTTCCTATTCGGCCAATTTTTTTACCATGACATGGTACTACCATGACATGACACCATGCCAAGTTTCATGATTTTAAAACCAAGTTTCTCAATGTTCTCGACCGAGCCACGATGCCCAGATGTTTGAATTTTATTCTCATTTTTTGCATGGGACCTACTCCCTCCTTCCATCTATATAGGGCCTAATGTGTTTTTCAAGACAGCCTTTGACTATTGACAAGATTAATAGCACATGATATGTATACTATGAAAATTATATTATTGGAAGCTCCTTTGACATACAAAATTAAAGGTATGCTTTGTGTAAGTTGCATGTCATATATTATTGCTCTAACGTTTGGTCAAAGTTAGCCTCGAAAAACGCATTATGACCTATATAGATGGAAGGAGGGAGTAGAAATTCACCCGAGGACACAAATGTGATTTTTCAACCAACTTTGGTGCACGGGAGCATGTGCTTGTAGTTCAAATTTAAATTATGTACATTAAATGACCAAAAACTCAATTAATGTGTAAATAAGGCCAAACGAAGCCGAAATAATTCCAAAATTTAACAGGGCACTCATGTAGTTCTATGTTGCCTTTGTATAAAGAAACTCAAGGGGGGCAACGTATATCGTTTCGCACTCAAAGGTGGCATGTTCCCTCTTAGAACCACGTGCCTTCTTGAGAGAAGCTTTGGTTTGCAAAAGCTTATACCAAAATCTGTTCCTATTCGGCCAATTTTTTTACCACAACATGGTAGTACCATGACATGACATCCATTCCAAGTTTCATGATTTTCGGACGTGTTTTGGATTTACAAGATTTTTAAAACCAAGTTTCTCAATGTTCTCGGCCGAGCCATGATGCCATGATGTTTTAATTTTATTCTCATTTCTTGCATGGGACCTAGAAATTCACCCGAGGACACAAATGTGATTTTTCAACCAACTTTGGTGCACGAGAGCATGTGCTTGTAGTTCAAATTTGACTTATGCACATTAAATGACCAGAAACTCAATTAATGTATAAAAAACGACAAACGAACCCGGAATAATTCCAAAATTTAACTGGGCACTAATGTAGTTCTATGTTGCCTTTGTTAAGAAACTCAAGGGGGGGGGGAAGCGTATATCGTTTCACACTCAAAGGTGGCACGTTCCCTCTTAGAACCACGAGCTTCCAAATCGGCCCAATTTTTTTACCACAACATGTTAGTGCCATGACATGACACCATGCCAAGTTTCATGATTTCCAGGTGAGTTTTGGATTTACATGAATTTAAAATCAAAGTTTCTCGATGTTCTCGGCCGAGTCACGACGCCCAGATGTTTGAATTTCATTCTCATTTCTTCCATCGGACCTAGAAATTCAACCAAGGACACACATGTGATTTTTCAACCCACTTTGGTGCACCGGAGCATGTGCATGCAATTCATATTTAGATTATGCACATTAAAAGTCTAGAAACTCAATTAATGTATAAAAAGGCCAAATGAACCCGAAATAATTCCAAAATTTAACAGGGCACTCATATAGTTCTATGTTCCCTCTGTAAATAAAATCAGGGGGGATGCAGCATATATCGTATCGCACACAAAGGTGACACGTTCCCTCTCGGAACCACGAGGCTTGTTGAGAGAATCTCCGGTTTTGCAAGAGGCTTATACCAAAACTTGTCCCAATTCAGCCAAAAATTATACGTATGAAAATAGGGTTTAGATTATCCCAAACACCTCGCTACCTAAACCAATAATGTACTATGATTTTAATTCAACATAAAATGGATACAAACATTTGAATTGAAGAGCGTATGGTACATGTAGTTCATAGTGAAATATGATTACTGCTATATGTATTTTTTTTGTTATCAAGATAATATTTGAATTATTGTATAACTTGGCAACAATCGTATTCAAATAAGGAAAACTGATTCAAATTTAGTCCATATGGTAGACGACAATATATATGTTCACATGGTGGAGTAAAATGGTCATATATGATGGAAGATCAAAATGTACGACTACATCAATTATAAATCGCAAGGTCACCTAATGATATATTCGAATTCAACATATCGTGGATTCAAAAATTGAAATTCGAGATCATGGCATCTGTAATCATATAAAAAGGGACATTACTCTTTCTTTGGTGGGAATTGATTTGTTTTTTGTTGTTGTTGAGGGAAGTGCGAATCGATTTAGAACTGTGTAGGGTAATCTTGTTCTCCCGATTCTTTTACATTTTTCTTGTAGTTTTTTCAATGGCATCTATAGCAATATAGTAAAAGGGGACATGACTCTCTTGTGTCTTGTATGAATTGTTTCTTTACACGTTAAGTTTTTTCTGCCGAACAAGGAATCCGCACCTTGTTATCCCGAAATTTTCAAGCTCGAGTATCTTTTGTCTCACCTGCTTTGAAACTCCCGCTTCTTCAACCTGCGCCGCGCCTTGTTATCCCGAAATTTGGACGCATGCAAGAACTCCCTCCTCATCCGAAATCGCTCCCACAGCCAAGACACGCGAAATCCCCCTTCTACCCCTCAGCCGGAAATGAAGCTCCACGTCCCGGTGTCAAAATCGTTGGGGGTACGCTGGTAACTTACCCTACATTTCGGACAAGCGCGTCCCTAAGCTTGGCTCCCTCCTTCCACTTCGCCACCCCCCCATTCATACACCGAGGCCGCCAAAACCCGCAAAACCCCACGCTCCTCCGTCGGCCTCCCGACCGCCGCCCAGCCGGAGACTCTTCCCCGACTACGTCATCCACCGCAACAGCTCGCCGTCCCTCATCCACCACACCGGATGAGGATCCGTTGTCGATCTCGTCGTCCCGCCGGATCAGCCGCCCCGTCCTCCACCTCCAAGGAGCTGCCCCGACGTTCGCCTCGTCTATCGCGCCACCTCAATCCTCACAGCGCCGTCTTGACCTGCCCCACCGGAACCGCAGCACCCTCACCAATTCCTCCGATGAAGCCGAGGCCAACTCGGCGCCACCAAGGAGGTTCTGCACTCACCGCTACATTTTATCTTTTATTCGATCTCACAGGGCTGCCGGTGCTCGATACCGAGCAGACATGGCGTGTCTCCATCGACGGCGCCGTCGCCGGCCACATTATCCATGGCGTCTCTCCCCCATGTCGTTTCTTCCTCAGCGACGACTTCCACAACGGCACTAGCTGCAGCTGCTCCGTCTCTCGCTCGCGCTGCGGCTCTGTTCTTGTTATCGGTCGCGCTGCTGCACTGCTCCTGCTTTCGTTCGTGCTGCTACTCTGCTCTTTCTCTCGCTTGTGCTACTGCTGCTGCTGCACGACCTCCGGCAGCTACAGGAGTTGCTGCTTTAGCACTCGCTTGCGGTGCTACTGCACGAATTGCTCTCTGCTAGTGCGTTCCCTGCTCGAGCGTCTGCTGATTTAGATCACTGCTTCTCTGCTACTAGTGCTCGAATGCCCTAAACAAGTATTGGAATGCTCTGTTACTAGTTCAATCAGTTTCGACAGTAAAATTCAGTTTCGATTGTGAAGTTCATTTTCTTCAGTTAAGTTCAGAGTGAACAGTACTTACAGTATCTTTCGGAGCAGCCGTGGCGCGGCTGATGCGTTTTACATCTTCCACTTTTTGGTGATGTATTTTTAAATCATCTATTGCAGATGATAGTAGGGTCCCACTTCAGATTAACGTTGTCTGTCTTGTCATGCTTCAGCCTCGTCGCCATACACCTTAGCGGAGCTGCTCCAACGACGGAACCGTCCATCACAGCGGAGCAGTACCCTCGGCGCCGTTTCCAGAGGCAACGAATCTTCTTCCCTGCCTCTGACAGTCACACCAGCATCATCACCATCCTCCACATCCAACCCAATGATGCTGAGGTCCACAAGGCTATGCCAAAGAGGTTGTACACTCATCGCATCACTTTGTTTCTCCATTCCTCTGTTCATCCAATTCATGTGAGCCAAACACCCAGGTTGACTGAAATCCTATGTTTCCAAATGCTCTGTTTTGCACGTGCATTCCTATCCTATTCCTGTTTTTTTCCTGTCCCTGCGTTTATATAATCCTCCAATTCTAAGGAGCCCTTACAGATTTACTTCATTTTCCGATAAGCGTCAAAGAAAACTCTGTGTGTTATGTCCTGCTCCTGCCGTGCCGTCATCCACCCCACCTGAGGTGCACCATCGACAGAAGCGTTCATGTCAAGACACCGATTCCAAGTCACATCGATCTAGCCGATAACACCTCATATCACATTGCGGCCTCACGCACGGTATCCCCACGGGTGTCGCCTTAGCATGGCCCGGGACCGTTTGCGCCTTTTGGCTCACGTATATGATAGTGTCACTAGCATCCATATGACAGAGAACCCGGGCCTACATGGCTAGTCTTGAACCCAAAGCGGCACAGACCTATGGAGACAGGCATACATGAATCACATCGAGCATGTCGGTCAACAGCGTGTGAATCCGGGCTGTAGCACTGGGCTAACAGGACTCCGGGGAACCCGGGCTGTAGCAGGCTAGGAAGGACTCCGGAAGTCACCGCGTGACATTTCCCCGAAGGGACAGACATAGGAACGAAGTGAAACAAATGCCGGCCAGTCAAGTGTCCTAAGCAGTAGTGCTGGGATAGCAGGACTCCGGTGAACCGGCCTGTAGCGGACTACTATGGCTCATGGAAGCACTAGACTACATTTCCCCATAAGAGAGGCTGCCAAGGATAAACAACTAGATTGTCGGATCCCACACATACCAAGCATTTCAATCATACACACAATATGCTCGGTATGTGTAAATACAACATGGCATCACAACATAACTCTATGACTCAAGAATTTATTCATTAGGCTCCGAGGAGCGAGATATACAAACACGGGTCTCATGACCCAACAAGCATAGCATACAAATCAAAGCACATGCGGAAGCTTAACATGTGTGAGTATAGACATCTACAAATGAAAAAGGCTAAGAAGCCTGACTATCTACCAGATCCTGCCGAGGGCACAAGATCATGGCTGAGGTATCAAGCTAAACGTCGAAGTCCACACGGAACTACTAGCGAGACTGATGTCTCTCTGCAAAACATAAAATAGGCAAACGTGAGTACAAATGTACCCAGCAAGACTTACATCAGAACTATCTACATATGCATCGGTATCAATAAAGGGGGGGTGGAGTTTAACTGCAGCAAGCCAGCTTTGACTCAGTGGCTAACCTGAACTACGACTGCAAGCAACTCTTTTGAGGTGGCGCACACGAGTCCACATATTCACCATTCAATACAATACTATGGATTCGGTTCAAATCCGATAGTCAGCTTTTTTTTCTCTATCGATGTTCTACGATCCGTAGATCTACGAAGGAATGCCAAAAGCGAAGGCAGCTCTCTGGGTCCCTACCGACGCTGGGGTGCGAAAGTATGGGGAGCGAACAGGATTAGATACCCCCGCTCGACGCCTTTTTCATGATTCGTTCTGAGGTGGATTCGAACCACTCTCTCCTAGAATAATACCCAGTCAATCTCTGGTTTAGTTTAGTTGATCTTTTTCTTCCCTACGAGAAGGCCATTCATAGCACTCACACTTATCTTGCGAGTTTTAGAGTATCCGCTTCAAGTTATCTATGAACTATGCAAGGGGTCCAAGTTTCCATATCCGAGGAATCCGGCTATTTGAATAGATAATGAAAACCCTGCAGGGGTGTACTTCTTCACACACGCTCCCACCACTTACCGTCGTTTACACGACATGTACTCGGCAACCTTCAAGCGGAAGCCCAACGAGGGTGTCGGCCACGGCCTACCTAAACACTCAAGTCTCTAGTCCTGGTTTATCGCCTATCCAGGTTCCATCCGCAGGGAGTCCGGCCGAGGTGTCCACATACGGCCCTGAACGATGTGAATAGGGTTCCTGAGACACCAAACGGGCGCCCAGTACACCGTGCCACGGTGTATCTACCGCATCATAGCCCACCCCTAGGGTCAGCGCTACGCACGGCCGCTAACACATAACCTACAAACACTAGAAACTAGATGCAACTCCTGGACAAAGTACTAGGGTGATTAAGATGCCGAGAGGGTCAATTAAGGATCCCAATGAGTGGTAGTAGCTGTTCATGGATCACAGACACAGAACTCAGTTCCTGAGGACGGTTTCAATGAGACAACCCACCATGTACTCCTACATGGCCTCTCACTGCTACCTTTACGAAATCGTGTTCACACACTTAGCTCACACACAGTAGGACATGTTCGCACACCTCCGATTCATCCCCGATGAATCAGACCTAACACAACTCTATGCAATAGCAGGCATGACAAACAAGCATGAATGAGTAGGCACATCAGGGCTCAAACAACTCCTACTCATGCTAGTGGGTTTCATCTATTTACTGTGGCAATGACGAGTCATGTAGAGGATAAGGGGTTCAACTACCGCAGCAAGTAATAGATGAATCGTTGTTGTCGTAATGCAGTGAAAGAGAGCAGGAGCGAAAGAGTGGAATTGTATCAGAATGAACAAGGGGGTTTTCCTTGCCTTGCACTTCTGAAGATAATATAGTTCTTCATCAGTGTCATCGATCACGTCGTCGGAAACATCATCGTCTAAGAGGGGACGGTTACCGGCAAACAAAGAAGGACACAATCAATGCAATGCAACAATATGATGCATGAATGTGACATGGCAATATGCTATGGATTGGCCTAGTGCAACTAGCAACAAGTTAAATGGAGTTGGTTTGAACACTAGGTTCAAATTCAAACTCCATATGTGCTTTCTTAAATGCCTTTTAATTAGTTTGTCCTAAACAGCAATGTTAACTTGCTCAAATATGCATGAAAATTCCATAAATAGATTCCTTGAATTTTTCTGATAATTTTTCATGTATAACTTATTTCATTTGGAGTTACGGTTGATTTTATATGATTTTTAGAAGTTTAGGATATTTTCTGAAATAAATAAATCATTTTTGATTTACTTATAATCCAGAAAACTGATTACTGCGTCAGCCTGACATCATCATGACGTCAGCAGGTCAATGGGGCACGGTCTAGGTCAAACCTGGCCAGTGGGGTCCACTGGTCAGTGACACAGTGTTGTTTAGTTTCAATGACAGGTGGGACCTGGTCAACGGACACGTCAGCACAGTCAATGCTGACGCGTGGGTCCGGGGTAATTAGATTAAACTTAATCTAGTTTAGTTAGCCAGTTAGTTAGGATGTGGGGCCCGGCTGTCAGTTTCACCGGAGGTTAATTAATGGCGCAATTAGCTGCTAATGGCTGTGCCATGTTAGCACAGCCGGAGTTAGCCGCTGGCGACGTCAGTGACGGTGGAATGGCTCGGGTTTCGCCCACGGGCGACCAAACCCGCGGTGGAGGGCATCTACGCGTTGCTGGAGAACGCACGCATCCAACGGTGCAAGCAGCACCTGCTGGGGCGGCCGGAAACGACGACGGCGTCGAGGTCAGCGGCGACCGGAGCTCGGGCGTCGACGGATTCATCGCTACGGTGAGCAAGGCGTGCGTTGCTTGGCATCTACGACAGCTGCACGTGCTAACGAGGCTGTTGGGCATGCTAGCATGACCAAAGGTTCACCGGACTGACACCGACAACGAGCTCGGGCGGAGGTGAGCTTCGGCCTCGATGAACACGACGGCTACGGTGTGCAAAAGGATGCGGCGTTAGGGGGAAAGTGACCGGAGGCTCACAGCGCGTCGATTGAAGTACTCGTCGAGCTCGGGGAAGGCCTGCAGACGACGGAGCGACGATGGGAATCGCCAGATCCCGCGGAAGAAGACGGCGGCGTTCAGGATGAAACAGGGCTTCCCCACCCGTGCGGCTCGGCAAGGAGGAGTAGGGCGACGGGGCGGTTCTTCTAGACACGATGGAGAGGCGGGGCAGTGGCTCTAGCCGCGGCGAATGGCGTCGGTGGTGGTGGGCATGCTCGGCCATGGGGAGGGAAAGCAGAGGAGCAAGGGGGGGGGAGAACCAGAGAGCGAGAGAGAGGCAGAGAAGTGCGTGGCATCTCCAGGGCGACGTCGGGAAGGCAGCAGCAAGCAGGAGGTGGCGCGCGCGTCGGGCACACGCCCTCCTGCCTACTGGTAGGAATTTGAAGACGGTGGCGACTACAGTGGGCTGGGCCAGCTGGAGTTGGGCCAGGTGGGCTGCCAGGAGGTAAGAGCCAGGTAAGGTTTTCTCCTCTCTCTATCATTCCTTTTATGTTTTCTATTTTCTGTAATTGTGTTTGGCTTTATTAAAAATGACAGGTTATCTCCAAAAATCATGAAACTGCTCCATGTCCCTGTTTGGAATATTTCCAACAGCAAACATTTCAGTTTATGATTATTTGAGAATTTAAAATATTATTAGCAATTAAATGCCCAAATGCAATACTATATAATTTAATTCAAAAATCCAGAATGGCCTAGAAAATGTGCACCATTTTTGGGAGAGGTTCTAGACCAATTCAAAAATGATGAACTTTTGTGAAGGGCATTTTGGATTCATTGAAATGTTTTTCAGTTGAACCTGGTATTTTCAGGGGGGTGTCGGGGTTTATTGATCCCCATTTCAGGTTTAAGAGAAATTTAAACATGATGCAACACAAGACTAGCTAACCCAGAGCGGACCGGAAGTAGGGATGTGACAGTTCACTGCAGCAGAGATCCCCCCTGTAGACTTCCTTTCGCCGCCTCAGATCATCTTCCCCGTTGCCAGCAGCCATGCCAACTGCATTACCATCATCGACTGAGCAGATGAACCTGATGACTACACAGTTCCAGAAGAGAGGTCGCAGTCTTTCGTGTTTGCTTACGTTATACATCGATTATTATTACCTGCTACCTTATCGTTCAATCTTGAGTTTTGAATTGCCCATGGGTCTCATATCGAGCCAGCAACGAATAGTATCTGTCTACTATCTGGTTCACCTGGGGTCTTCTATTTGGTTCATGTTGGGTGGGCAACAAACAATAGATGATCCATTCTCTATCTTTTTAAACCGAAGCTATAATCTACCTGCTATCATTAGTTTTTGATCCATCCACTCGTTTGCTACCATCAGTCTTGATTTTTGCATGCACCCCTTAGGCCTTACAAAATCTAACTATTTTTTATTATGCATGTCAGATATTGTACACAATCGTACTGAACATGTAGAGAAAAAGAGAAGACCATTGCGTGCGAATATAATGTCATGCAGACGCCACTCCATGGTGGGCGAAGTGCCCCCCCCCCCTCCTGCATTTCCAGATTGTATTCCAGAGCAAGATAACTGCTCAGATGGAGATTCAGAAGGAGCCGACCACGCCTGTTTACCACCTCAGGTGTTTGCTCTAACCTGGCATGCTGATGTTGGTCATATCATGCATATGGCGCCTTCCATTGCTTACATTATACATCTTATATGTCATCAGCTTAGTTTATATTTGCTTTGTGTGAATGCCACCTATTTGGTTTCTATATCATACTCCCACCATTCCTAAATATTTGTCTTTTTAGAGATTTCAACAAGTGACTACATACGAAACAAAATGAGTGAATCTACACTCTAAAATATGTCTATATACATCCGTATGTGGTAGTCCATTTGAAATCTCTAAAAAGACAAATATTTAGGAACGGAGGGAGTATATGGGAATTATGCAATGCCATCTTCTTTAGCCAGGCATCATATACGTGAATCATGCAATGCCATCCTGTTTAGCCAGTCATCGTATATGTGAATTGTATCGTGCCATATTTTTTTCCATAATGTATTCCATTTGTCAACAATGTTTATACATTCATCTACTCTTCCTGTGAATCAGCCATTTGAGTCGGTCATGGGAAAATCTAGAGTGAAAACAAGGTCTTCTGAGCAGTCAGTGCTACCTGTCGATGCAGATTTCTTGCTGGTTACAGATAGCTCCTCAGAGGAGGATTGAGAGAGAGATGACCAATCGTATCCCCCCCCCGAGGTGCATGCTCTAACTTGGCTGGGTTATATTGCTCATATCATGCATATGGTGTCTTGCATCGCCATGCCATCTGCTTAGATTAGACATGATTTGTGTGAATGCCTCTTGTTTGCTTTCTATATCAGATATGTGAATTATGCAATGCCATGTTTTTCAGCCAGTTATCATAGATGTGAATTACGCAACGCCATGGAGCCAGGCATCATATATGTGAATTATCTCATGTCATCTTTTTTTATTACGTATTCCATTTGTCGACAATCTATGTATATTGAACTACTCTTCATGTGTATCAGCCATTTGAGCCGGTTATGGAAAAATCTGGAGTGAAAACAAGGTCTTCAGAGCAGGCAATGGTACCTGTTGAAGCATATATCTCGATGGTTACAGGGAGCTCCTCAGAGGAGGATTCAGAGACACATGACCAGTCCTATATCCCGCCCGAGGTGTATGCTCTAAGTTGCAATTTTTATATTTCTCATATTTCTCATATGGTGTCTTGCATTGCTTAGTTTAGACATCATATGCACAATATCGAATTATATCTGCTTAGTTTAGAGATCATACATGCGAGTACCAGCTGCTTAGTATATGAATCAATTATGTCAATTATATCATGCCATCCTGTATACTTAGACAACATCTATGTGAATTATTTCATCCCAACCTATTTTAGGAAGACATCATATAGTTTTGTCATGTCATCATGTTTAGGTACTCATCATATGTTGAATTATGCCATTATATCCTGTTAAGTTATCCATCATATATCTGAAACTGTGTCATGCTATCCTGTTTAGTTAGGCATCATATATGTGAAATTGTGTCATGCTATCCTGTTTGGTTAGACAACATATATGTGAATTACCACATCTGTCTATCATACAATGTTTGTACGTTCAATTTCTTTTCTTGTTTATCAGCCATTTGAATTGGAGGGGTGATGGCAGTATCTAAGGGAGTAAAAACCCGTTTTTCACAAAAGACAATGCTACCCGTCGATGCAGATAGAACCATGGTTTTACTGGCCCACAAACTAGCCCCACCAGACATCATCGAGACTCTTCCAGATTGCACACTTACACCATTGGACAGAGCACCATCTACAACCCATCTAACCGCAACCCCAGCGGATAGTAACCCACTTATAGTTGACAAAGTACCATGTCCACCACAGAGTACCCCCACACGAGCAGTTTGTAAAGCTACTACAGTGCCCAAAGCACGAAGACCACGATAGCTAACTCAAACCCCACGTTTAAAGCAGAAGAGCAACTGTTCTCAAGTCAGATTCCGTAGCTATGGTCCATACTCCTTTGCTGTTGCATCACTGTATTTACTCATACCAACTACTTTCGAATTTGAAGGATCCAATTGAAACTCCAATGGCGCAACATGTATGTTTTAAACCTATTTCTTTAACTGGATTGCTGTTCTAACTTCTTGCTCTATGTTGATTTCAGTTTCAGTTGTATAAACAGTTATGTTCTCATGTGATGCACATTACAAGTGATGCCAATGATGTGTAGTTTCTCACACTTATATTCTGTCTATGCTGCTGTGTCTTAAAAATATATGAGTTGAACTGTGTCTCTATCTTGATTAGGGAACATAAACTAGAATGATATGGACAATATGGTGACCATAGTACATAGATATATGTTTGTTTCATGATGTTATCTTGTCCACCTTACTACTGAACCGGTTTACCAAAATGAGTTTCGTATACTACAAGCTAAACCTGTGATGTGTCTGCTTGTTTCTCTTGTAGTATGCAAACAGAATATTGGAGAAGAGCACCCCACTATGCAATGGTAGAGAAAGTAATGCAGATAAGGTTCAAGATAGTGAGACAACCCTGTTGGTCTCCAAGAAAGGTGATAAAAACGATCTTGTAGACAGTGAGAAAACCCCACAGTCCTTCGTTGATGTAGTGTTCGAGTTACTGGCCAGTACCGCTGGCACAAGCTCTTCAAACTCGCTGCCTGAATCACTTCAGCTTCTTCAGTCTCAGCTACAAGCTGAAAGGCATCAGCCAGCTGTGCTACGGCAAGAAGCCGAAGGGCTGAGGAAGTCCCTGTAGAATTCAGATGCGTACTTTCTTGTGCAACAGCAAGCGCTGGAGGATTTAAGCACCAAACAAGAGAAAGTTAATAAGCTTGCTAAGCATCTTGCCAGCATTATGGGTACCCAGGATATTGTTTCTTGAACTCTTCTGAAGTGGTTTCAGTTCTGGACTTGTTTTGCTGCGGCGTTTGTATGCTGCTTTGTTCCCTATATTTGCACTGGTGGTGAACTTTGATGCCCAGTGGATGTAATATGTGTAATAGCCGTGATAGCCTAGCATAAGTTGCTTGCTTATTTATTTCCTTGTTGTCTTGTTTATTTGTTTGCTTGTAGTCGGTGCAGTTCTTTTTCCGCGGTTTGCTAGTGGCTGCAATAACCTATTTTTTAAAACTAGGCCACAATAACCATTGGCTAATATTTACTGTAGTGACACTGTGCCTCCTATAGGCCGCAGAAACAGTGGGCCTTCTACGGGCCGTAGAAACAGTAGGCCTTCTGCGGGTCGTAGAAACAATGGGCCTTGTACGGGCCGTATCATCAATGGGCCTTATACGGGCCTTATGATCGATTGGCCAAACATGGGCCAATAACAGGCCGTGTTATGGCCGTAAACGGGCTAGAGTTGGAATCGTCCGTTCATGGGCCGACCATAACGGGCCATCGTTAATAGGCCATATTTGATGACGCTATGAAAATGGCCCAACGTATTAACGGACCACAAATGGGCCGACTGTAACCATAGGCTGAATTTGGCCCACAAGCAGAAAATGACAGTAACGGGCCGTAAGTAAACAAATGCTGGAAATGAGCCCAAGAATAAATGGGCTCTGAGAAGGCCGAAAGATAACATGGGCTGGAAACGGCCCAACGGAATAACGGGCCGTTAATGGGTATAAAGTGATACACTATTCATTACGGGCCAGTTTCACCACGGGCCATTAATGGGTGTAAAGTGATACACTATTCATTACGGGCCAGTTTCACCACGGGCCGTTAATAGGCCAAGAGTTACATAGGGCCTCATATGGGCCGAAAGACGTCATGGGCCATACATGGGCCAAAAGTGAAAACGGGCTGGAATCATATTGGATGGCCCACATGACGCTACTGGGCCTAATTCGGATAGGGCGTAACGGGCCTTGGGTTAGCGGGCTGTAAATGGGCTATATGCGAACAGGCCGTTAACAGGCTTTCCATGGGCCGGCCCGCCACCTTTTGACCAAGTCAAACAGGCCGGCCTTTTCACAGGAATGGGACTCTGTTGGGCCGTGCCACATGTCGACATATCATAGGCGCCTTCTGTCCAATGAGTGGATGACATTTGTCCAAACGATGAGCCAACACGTGTTTCCTCCAGCCAATGATGATTTTACACGTGGAAAATCCCCATTGGTCGGGGCTGTTAATGGGTTATCTGATCCAAAACCCGACCCGATAGCTTAACGGCATTCCGTTACGGTGGATGCCACGTGTCGGTCACCCTTGACGAAAGCACTTCTGTGATGGGCGATTTATCGTCATGGAAGTGCACACTTCCGTGATGATAATTTTGGTAATGTCATGGAACACTTCTACGACAGCACAGGTATGGCTATCTTGATTCTGTCATAAAATCATCATGGATGTACATGCATGACAAAAAACGCGACCTACTGTGACAAACACGTATCATCACGGAAGTGTATTTTTTTGCAGTGGATACTATATTATTTCTATAGATGATTTCTCTCGCTACACTTGGCTTTACTCTATCTCTTCTCATAGTGCGGTTCTCACTATTTATAAGCGTTTTGCTGCCATGGTTCACACTCAGTTCTCTACACCTATCCGTGTGTTCCATGCTAATTCTACTGGCGAGTATATCTATAAAATGTTGCGTGGTTTTCTTGCCGAGCAGGATACTATTGCTCAGTTCTCTTGTCCTGGTGCTCACGCTCAGAATGGCATGGCTGAGCGCAAACATCTTCACCTTCTTGAGACAGCTCGTGCGATGGTGATTGCTGCCTCTCTTCCACCTCATTTTTGGGCTGAGGCTGTCTCTACTACCACATATCTCATAAACATTCAACCTTCATCTGCTCTGCAGGGTGGTATTCCTTTTGAGCATCCTTTTGATCATTCTCACGATTATTAGGCGCTTAGGTTGTTTGGTTGTGTTTGCTATGTTCTCCTGGCCCCACGAGAACGCACCAAACTGACCGCTTAGTCAGCCGAGTGTGTTTTTCTAGGCTACGGTGATGAGCATAAGGGTTGTTATCGCTGTTGGGATCCAATTGGTCGTCGGATGCGTATTTCTCGCGACGTGACTTTTGACGAGTCTCGTTCATTCTACCCGCGACCATCCTCCTCAACTTTTTTAGTAGAGGATATTTCTTTTCTCGTGTTTCCTGAAAAACCTCCCTCTGTGCCTAGTATTCCTATTCATCGTCTTGCTATTGCAGATCCTACGCCATCCTCTCCTATGGTTTCCTCTCCTCCCTCGTCGCATGACTCTCCACCTTCATCACCGATATCTTCTCCTTCTCCACATTCATCACCGATACCTTCCCCTTCTCCACCTTCATCATTGATACATTCCTCGTCTCAACTTCCAGTGATTCCACCTCTTCCCTCCTTTCCTTTCCATTATACTCATCGTCCACTTGCTGTGGATAAATCTACTAACGTGCCATCTACTTCTGGTGCGTCGTCCTCCTCATCCCAGCCGACTTATGGTCTTCGGGCTCGGCCTCGCCGTCACCCTGACTGCTATTCTCCTAGTCGATATGGTCTTTTGGCTGTACTTGAGCCTACCTCTTATCGTGATGCTATTTTTCATCCTGAACGGCAGTTTGCGATGGCAGAGGAGCTTGCTGCTCTTGAGCGCACCGGCACATGGGATCTTGTTTCTCTTCCTTCCGGTGTTTGTCCCATCACTTGTAAGTGTGTCTACAAAGTTAAGACTCGCTCCGATGGTTCTCTTGAGCGTTACAAAGCTCGTCTTGTGGATCGTGGCTTTCAGCAGGAATATGGTCGTGATTATGATGAGACTTTTGCTCCTGTAGCCCATATGACCACTATCCGCACACTTCTCGTTGTGGCTTCTATTCACCATTGGTCTTTCTCTCAGCTCGATGTTAAGAATGCCTTTCTTAATGGTGAGTTTTGTGAGGAGGTTTATATGCAGCCACCACCCGGGTATTCTGTTCCTGATGGCATGGTATGCTGTCTTCGATGCTCTCTCTATGGCCTTAAGAAAGCCCCTCGTGCCTAGTTTGAGCGTTTTGCCTCTGTGGTGACCGTCGCTGGTTTTTCAGCAAGTGCTCATGATCCAGCATTGTTTGTTCACCTTTCAGCTCGTGGTCGGACTCTTCTTCTTCTATATGTTGATGACATGATTATCACTGGCGATGACCCTGAGTACATTGCCTTTGTCAAGGCCCGTCTCAGTGAGAAGTTTCTTATGTCCGATCTTGGTCCTCTTCATTACTTTCTTGGGATTGAGGTTTCCTCCACCTCTGATGGCTATTTTATTTCCCAAGAAAGTATATCCAGGATCTTATTACTCGTGCGGCTCTTAGTGATGAGCGCATTGTTGAGACTCCTATGGAGCTCAATGTTCACCTTCGCGCTTCTGATGGTGAGCCCTTGTCTGATCCGACACGTTATCATCATCTTGTTGGGAGTCTTTTCTATCTCGTCGTCACTCGTCCAGATATCTCCTATCCTGTCCATATCTTGAGTCAGTTTGTTTCCTCTCCCACTCTGGTACACTATAGTCACCTTCTTCGTGTTCTACGATATCTTCATGGCACGATCTCTCACCGTCTCTTCTTTCCCCGCTCCAGCTCGTTACAGCTCTAGGCCTATTCGGGTGCTACGTGGGCTAGTGATCCTACGGATCGCCGTTCAGTTTTTGCTTACTGTGTTTTTCTTGGTGGTTCTCTGGAAGACAAAGAAACAGACTGCAGTTTCCCGTTCGAGTGCATAGGCTGAGTTGCGAGCTATGTCTCTTCTGACGGCAGAGGTGACTTGGTTAAGATGGTTACTGGAGGATCTTGGTGTTTCTGTTACTACACCTAGGACTGGGCGTTCGGTTAAACCGAACCGTTTGGTCCGGTTCTTCGGGTTTTGAAGAAGTTCGGTTTTGGAAAAAGAATGACCGATCGGTGATCTGGAAAACTGCTAACCGAGCATTCGGGGGACCGAGATTTCGGGTCGGTCCTCGGTTAAGGCCGAATTGACCGATATATCAGAGAACGAAAACAAAAACAGTCAAACTTCTGAACTTAATCATTAAATTAACCTTGTGTACACACAAGAAGTAGATCCCGTGAGTAGAAAAATCAGATCCTACTAGGAAGAACTATCATGTGAACTCATCAGGATCTCATGAGCTTATCAAGAAGCTCCAAATCATATAGAAATAGAAAAAGATGCTACCATCAAGCAATCGAAGAGGAGGCGGGAGATCAGAGGGAAGAGATATGCGTAGGCCGGAGGCCACCACCGTCGCCCGTTGGAGTTCAGAGCAAGGAGAAGGAGAGGTGGCGCGTTGGCGGCTAGGGTAAGGAGTGGGGAATCGATTTGGAATGAGGCTGATATTAGTAGGATGGGCTGCTGGAGGAGGCACGTACGTTATATGTACAGGAGGAGCAAAGGCTTGAGATGTTGGGCAGTGTGTGGGCCGGCTTTTAGGTAGAAATTTGTCCATGTGCACATCTAATCGGTCTCATTGGTTACTTCGGTTAACTAAAGTACAAGACTGAAATTCCTAAATTAATTTTGGTTTTTACAAAGTGCAGACCGAACTAAGGATCAGAATTCTCGGTTTCGGTCTTTTCGGCTTTGGTCCTAGTTTTTTCGGTTCGGTAGTTCGGTGCTCGGTTAATATGCCCACCCCTAACTACACCTACCACCATCTTGTCTGATAGTACTGGTGCTATTAGTATTGCACGGGATCCCGTGAAGCATGAGCTTACCATGCATATTGGCGTTGATGCTTCTTATGTGCGCGCTGTTGTGCAGGATCATGTTGTTGCTCTTCAGTATGTGCCTTCTGAGTTACAGCTAGCAGACTTCTTCATTAAGGCCCAGACTAGAGCTCAACATGGATTTCACCTTTTCAAACTCAGTGTTGTGGATCCACCATGAGTTTGAGGGGGGTGTTAGTGATGTCTTTTGACCTTTTGCATTCAGTCTCTTGGCATTCTCCTGTAGCCTTTTGACATCCTCATGTATGTGTATATATGTTGGCTTTGGCCTCCTAAATAATACAAGTTTCTATTCTCAACATTCACTTGCTGTTCTTCATGCTCTATCACAATCTCTTGAGTGGCAGAATGAATTCTTCACTTGAATTACTTGCTTCAAGACTTGATCAACCATTATTCAACATATGAGCTAATCATGATCCAATCTTCAAGCCATATGTAGATTTCTTCTCTTTAACCATTATCGCAAGATCTTCATCCATCATGCATGGCTCAAGTCATTAGCCTAAGCATGGAAGCCTTTGATATCCTCCAATGAACTCCATCTAGATCACATCTTGTTCATCACATGGAATCCATCTCGATCACAAACCTTGGAGCATATCTAGATTTTGGTGGCTCTCATTCCGAATCCATGCAATCTCCTTATTGCATCACCCGTTAAACATATCTTCATATATAGCTTGATGTCATTGTTGCTCCATATGAATTTTCATTCATTACCAAGTATCAATGCACATATTTGTGTTGGTGGATTTCATCCCTCAATCAGTCCAATATTCTTCATGCATTGCCTATGAATTTTCCTTCAAATATATCTCAATGAAAACATAAGTCTATAAGGATTGTCATTAATTACCGAAAAACCACACATGGGGATTGCATGCACTTTTAGTAGCGAACTCCGCATTGTTAATAACACACCTAAACAAGGAATGGAAAAAAGAAACACCATACGAACATAGAAGTACACACACGTGCACCGACACTACAATGACTACTATCTACATGCGCCTTCCTATCGATGGAAACATTGACTTCCATTGAAAAGACATGTAATCCACATTAGCGAGACAACAAAGTTTGATCCATGCTAAGCCAGAACCTCTTAACTATCCAACCACCAATGGTTGGTTTTTGTTAGACATATATGGTTTAATGATTCAACGAAGACATGATGCATGAGATTGACATAGAGCAATGCCAATGCAAATGAAAGGGCCTGAACTACTAAATGCTTACAATCAAGTATTCGATACTCCTTGATAGTAGTAATTATTGGGTGTGCACAACTGACACCCATATATAATACTCTACGCTGAATGGGACACCAAACTTGTGGAGCGCGTGGGTATAGACAAGTAAACCAAGTAGTCGTTCCTTTCAGGATTATCCTACAAAAACAGAAACATTGCTAACCACACGGCCCCCTCAGGACATGTGTGTGTGGTAAGCTGTCTAAAAGGAAAAAGATAAATCTTGCTAAGTTGACATTGCTTGTTGGAGACACTGACGTGTGCTTGATCGGATCGAGCGTGTGTAAATCTGGAGCTGGGTATTAACCCTGTATGCTATGACTTACATCATCTAGATAGAGTCGAAAATCACTCGGTAAAACAATCCCACAGATATATTTATGGATTTTCTGATATTCCAGGACCCACCTGTGTCCTAACATATACTCCCTTGATCTCAAATTACTTGTTACAGAAATGATTATATATAGAACTAAAAATATGTTTAGATACATTCATTCCTGCTACAAGTAATTACGAACGATGAATTAGCTAGTACGAGCAACCAACCACGTGGTGCACCTTGTTGTGTAAAGTTTGTTGATCTTTTGAGGCACTATTACTGTCAAAACTAGAAATCTCGTGCACGTAACGCGAGTGCATGACTACGTTAGTCCAAACTCCAAAGTATGTACATGGTACTAGCTAGTAGTACAAAAGAGAGATGCCAATTTGCATTATTTTTTTCAGTCACACAACTTCTTGGCCACCCTTCAGAGGCAAAGCCAACTTGCACTTGATCTTCATAGATACTAGTGATTGGGGCGCCACCTGGTGGCGCCTCTTAAGGCAGGACTGTGCGCACAAATCAAGCTGATGTATTTGTTAATGTGTTGACACGGAATTTGGTTACATAATCTTTTCAACCATGTGGAAAATTCCAAATCTGAACTGGATAGATAGTTGTACAAATAATAAAGCAACTCGTTGCACCCTCATAAAATGTCCTACAAGCACTACAAGCACAACCAGGACAAGCCAACATTTACCTTTCTAATAAAGTGATTGGTCTTATTCCAAAAAAAACTAAGTAAGTGGTCTAATTTATAAATTGCACGGTTTGATGTAGCATCACTGTAATCTATCAGAAATTCTCAAATCCACCTTGATCATAATCCCATAGCAAAACTCCATAATATTAAATCTTCTCAAAGACCCAAATGCAATATGCTCGATGGAGAATATTTCTCAGTAATTCTTATTCCCTGCGTCCCAAAATAAGTGTCTTAACCTTAGTACAACTTTATACTAAAGTTAGTACAAAGTTGAGACATTTATTTTAGGATGGAGGGAGTACAATAGATGGACATTGCAAAGTTTATGGATAAAAGAGGACATGCCTTGTATCAGGACTTGCAATATCACAAGTGCCTCACTCATTGTCAGGGCACAAAAATCTCTCAAACCAACACTTCAAATGAACACACAGGTCCCAGTCCATGGCCTTGGTGGCTACAAGAATAAAGGGAAAATGCACACATGAGAAACCCATGGATCTGCGGAAATCATCAGACTAAACAGCGAAAACAGTGGGACTGGAGAGGGCATCGTACCTAAAAATTGGGGGCGTTGTGTATATAAGATGGGGTAGTTCAAGGCCGGGTTGGTGCAGAGTCTGCACGAGCAGCAGCGGAAGCGGGCAACGAATCCACGGTGTCTCCTTTGGCTTGTCGTTGTCGTCGTCCCGGGCACCCGTGCTCCTTCTGTCCACCACCAAAGAGGAAGAGCTTCCATCAGTGATGGCTAGTTTAGATTCTTCGAGTCTTCAGCAAAATGGTCTAACTGAGGTTAATAGCATTAGTTTCCTTTTTTTTGACTTTCCAATTTCTAAATCCAGTACATGAGCGACAAGATCATGACACCAGAGTATGCAGTAGTTTAACCTTTAAAATAACCATTTGTTTAGTTAAAGGTACTCCTATAATTCCGAGTGGTTTATAGATACTGAGTAACAAACCCAAACGTAGTATATATTATGCGTAGAAAGAATCTCATACAACAATAGTATGTACATGGAAAGACAAATCATTATCTAATTGATATCTTTTGAATCTATTTTCTCCAAAATAAACACCGACAATCCTTATCTAGATGTGCATATAATTCAGAGATTCAAGCAAAGCTGATTATGGTAATACCAACTGACGGGCAGAATGGAGTCAACTCTTTCCGCATTCAAACGTCCTCTCAATGATGCTATGAAGCAGTCCACATCAAATATATCTTAAAACTCACTGTAGACGAAGCAGCATAAATGGATACAACAAAGTCAAACCTTCATTGAATGATTAGAAATTGTGGTGCAAATCCAAATTGAACATTTCTAACTAAACTAAGAAATCTCAAAAAAGAGTAAATAGCACTGGCGGTCTATGAACTTGCACTGCGGGTGCACTTTAGTCACACAACTTGCAAACCGGAAGAACCCGTCACAGAACTTGCATTGCGGGTGCAATCAAGTCAAACGCGCCAGCTGAACCGCGCCGACGCCCGGTTTTCTCAGTACTTTTGCAGAAAAGTCCTTCGCAATATTGTTTGAGGGCCGTATTGCAATCTCTGTAGATTTATAACTGAATCGAACCCTAGTTCCCAAATCGAAACCAAATCCCTAGTTCTCGTCTCTCCTCTCACACCTACGGCGGCGGCAGATGGGCGGCGGCGGTGGTGACGGCAGCGAGATCTCGAGCGGTGGCGGCTTTCCTGGCTGGAGTTGTTCCTCCTCCCTCGCCGGAAGTAGCCGTGGTGCCGCCATCATCGTGGCGGACAGTATGGCAGGCGGCAGCTCGGAGAGCGTGGCACTGGCCAGCCGCGCTGTCACCGGCGTCCGCGATGGCAGGTCTCCGGCGCCCGCTGTGGCATGGCCTCGCATCCGGGACTCACGTTTGTTTCCTCAAGAGGTGTGGCAGCGGGGAGAGCCGGAGTTGCGGCCGGAGTGCGGGCGGGTTGTCATCGCTCGCACTGCTAGCATGGCGGCTCTCGAGGGAGATTTCTATGGCCGTGTCCTGTACGCCACCATCATTGGACAGCCGCAGAGTGTGGTGACGCCGGAGGCACTAGCGGCGGCGATGGAGTCTCACTGTGCTGTCCGACGGACGACAACCAAGGTGGAGGTCACTTGCCCACCATTCCATTTTTTCGTTCGCTTCGAGACGACAGATGATTGCACTCGTGTGGTGCACACGTCGGAGCAGCTTCGTTGTTGTGGCAGCAGGATTTACTAAACTAAGAAATCTCAAAAAAAAATGGCAAGCTGCACTGAAGCAGTAAAGCAAGTGATTTCCTTACCTTTTAGAAATCATGGTGCAGACCCAAACTGAAGTTTGCTTACTGGACTAACAAATCTCAACAAAATGGCAACCTGCATTGAACCCAAGAAACATCACATGCATATGACATAATCAGGAAAGCAACACTTCACTTGAATGAGGTTCAATCCTTGCTCTGGTAGTTAATACAGAGAAGCGCACATATGAATATCTAATACCTTGTTTTATTATCATACCATGGGCTGCTCATGGAAGCTTCAGACTCTGACACAATTAGATAACTCGCTCCACATTGTTTGTTTTGCAGGAGCAGGAAATGAAAGCTCTACTTATGGCAGCAACCCATTGGACAGTCCACATTCATATTCGAAGGGTTGCAGCAATTGAGCTAGCAAGGCTCAACATCGCAAATGGAGGTTTAGCTGCACAACGTGATCTATGGCAGGATCAGTTCATTCAGGATCGATTCCATTCATATTGTATGCACACGCGTGACACATAATAGTCTATCAAACTAATAAATTCAATGTATGCTAACAATGGCTGTAAACTGCAGTAAACAATAAAGGAGCTGAGCACTAATTACCTCACATCTCAAACTCTTGTTGACTTATATGAACTGTATGGTAAGTCTAGAGAGTAGATGTGTAGTAAGGAAAGAATAAACGGACCCAAGCCTATGTAACTCTATGGCAACACCCAGCAGCTGAAGATGATCCACGTGAGGCCATTACAGATTCTATTTGCTTACCTCATTTCCTTCTCTAGAGGAAGACTCGATGCATGCATTTGCTCTTGTATGTGTATGTATATCTATACTTAGAGTCTCAGACTCACAAGGCTGCAACATATCTGCAATGCCACCCAACTGCGTCAGCTCATTGACCTTTAGTTCCTTCTCAGAAATATCCAGCTTTCAAACGTGGCCGAAAAAATTTCTTGGAAGTGGACTCCAGGTAGCCGATCCGTGCTTGTTCTCTGCCAGCTCTAGGCCTGCACCAAGATGACGACCTATATGAGAAAACAAATTGGACCCGCGTGACTAATATCAAACCTAACCGAGGGGAGAAGAAGAGGGGCGTGAGAGGACCTTGTTGACAGCCGAACTCTGTAGCGTTGTCGCTGGAGAAGAACCCCGCGGAGCACCCTCTCATGGCGTCGGACATGCGGCTGCACGAGAGCGAGGGAGCGACCCAACCAGCCACCGCGGCCACGCCGCCCTCGTCCAGCCTCCCTTCTCTCCCTCGCCCTGCGGCCACCGCGGTCACGCTGCCCTCATTCGACCTCCCCTCTCTCCATCGCCCTCCAGCCTCCCCTCTCTCCCTCACCTCCACCATCCTGTCTTGTTCCGGCAACGGTCACGACGGCGATGTGGATTAGGCGGAGAAAGAGGCAGCGGCGAATCACGGCGGCGATGTGGATTTGGGAGTCGGGCTGGAGGAGAGGAAATGAGAGAGAGGGGGTTGCGTGTCTGGGTTTCCATCTGCGCGAGGGGTCACCCTTTTTTTCTTCCTTATATTAATCGCCGTGTTTTTTCCTTCTCCTCCTACTGCTTCTAGACACGTGTCATCGTTGGTTGTTCGCCCATCGTGCACACGTTAATGCTTATCGATATTTGGGTTACGACTTACTCTTTCCTTTCCTGTTTATAAGGCTCAATTCAAAAATCTCACCAATCAAGGTAGATGATGAGTGGTGAAATATTTTTTGTAGTTTGCAAAAGCACCCAATTAATGCTCTTGTTTTTCTCAAAAAAATTATGTTTACGAATGCATTAATTGCAATGCATGCATGCATAAAGTGCATGCATTGTTCAGTTTTCTCTTAATAATTGCATGCAATGATTTAATGCACCTTGAAGTCTGAACATGTGATGGGGAACAACCAAATTGAACCTTATAAAATGAAAAAACTAAAATTTTGATATAAGCCTTATAAACCGGAAAGGAGGGAGTACGACTGACACTGTTCCCCTAGTTTTTTGCTATAAATTGGACGCTCTCCTCCTGCTTGTGAGATAAGCAGTTCTTAAGACTGAAGGCTCAACGTTCTTCCAGCTCAGGTGATTCGATCTCCCACGACATGCTTGCTTGCATTGGTTTTTTTTTTGACGGATGATTGAATTGCATAGTTGCATGCGTGCATGCAACCGGAGTTTCATCGATCAAACTTATGCATGAAGGGTAAATACGTACGTGGGGAAGAGAGGCATGTCTGCCAAGGCCGGCAAGCCCCTGGTCCAGACCGACGCGGGGGCGTACATCGCTTGGTCAGGTGCCGACCAGCCGGAGCTCGCAACGGAGGGGCTCGGGTGTGGCCTTCTCGTGCTGAGGCCCCTCGGCTTCGCGCTGCCGCACTACGCTGACTCCAACAAGTTCGGCTACGTCCTCAGTGGCTCCGGGGTGGCTGGGGTCCTTCCGGTCGAGGCCAAGGAGAGGGTCGTCCGCCTGAAGGCCGGCGATGTTATCGTCGTGCGCACGGGGGACGTCTCGTGGTGGTACAACGACAACGACGGCCACGCTGATGATTTGTCCATCTTGTTCATAGGCGACACGGCTCGCGCCCTCAGCCCCGGGGACATCTCATACTTCTTCCTCGCCGGCGGCAACAGCGTCCTGAGCGGCCTTGACGCGGGCCTCCTCACCAGGGCGTGGCCTGGTGTGACGGAGGAGCAGGCGGCCACCGCGTTCCGGAGCCAGACGGCCGTCCTCCTCACCAGGCTGAGCACGAAGCTGCCCGGCGTATGCCCGTGCGAGCACGATAGGAAAGGGCTCGTCGTGAACGCCGGCCACGTCGCCGCAGGGACCCTGAAGACGCTCACCCCGTCGGATCTGGCCGCGCTGAGCGGCCTCGGGTTCAGCGCGGTGCTCGGGCGGCTCGAGCCCGGTGCCGCGAGGCCGCCGTGGGTGCTCCGCGAAGGAGCGGCGCAGGCGGTGTACGTGGCACGCGGGAGCGCGCGCGTCCAGGTCTCGTCTGCCGCGGGCGGCGACACGCTGCTGCTGGACGAGGAGGTCCCCGCGGGGAGCTTGTTCGTTGTGCCACGGTTC
The DNA here is from genome assembly GCF_003073215.2 of Triticum urartu. Classification (NCBI taxonomy): domain Eukaryota; kingdom Viridiplantae; phylum Streptophyta; class Magnoliopsida; order Poales; family Poaceae; genus Triticum; species Triticum urartu. Next base: position 525,582,913 of record NC_053026.1, read on the forward strand.
GCCGTTGCGCTCGTCGCCGCCGGCGCTGATGGTGCGGAGTGGGTCTCGCTGATCAAGAGCGGCAGGTACGTGACCGTGACCTTGACAACTGCGAAATGAAAATCTTGTACTAGTACTGATGATGGTTTCCGATGTCCCTGCGTACATGGCAGGCCGGCGGTGGAGCACCTCACCGGGGAGGGCTCGATTTTCGGCGGCCTGACTCCACAGGTGGTGCAGGCATCGCTGAAAGTGGCGCCAGAGCTGTTGAAGCTGCTCTGAGCGGTGGTGCCTTAGGGTCAGTTTTTTTGGCGATTCTTCCATAGTCGCCTCCCTCCTAGCTTTTTTCAGAATTGTCACTTCATATATTTTTAACAATTATATCTAGTTAAGATCTAATTAGCTAGGATTGTAAAAAATATATGAAGTGACGATTCTGGAAAAAGCTGAAGAGGGGCGATTCTGAGAGAACTGGTCCTTAATCTCATTGCACGTGTGCGTTTACTTCCTGTCGTCCGTGTCAAATACGCTTTCTCCAACAAGAAGATCATCGTGCACGCTGTATGCTGCGGCGACGTGTATCACTCGGTCTATGATTATACGCTGTACCTGTCTTTTTCTTCTTCTTCCGAATAAAAGTTTTAAATACCACGGATTCTGCATTTTTTTTTATGATGGACTCTACATTATTGATGGATGCATGTAACATCTACGCGTAGCTGTGTTCCATGCGGCGTCTCATGCACGCGGCGCGCTACAGCCTACAGCGAGGTGTCCTGTTTGCTACACTGCGCTCTGCGCTGTTCGCTGCAGGACAATGACACTGTGCGCTACAAAGTTTGCAGTGATTGCTTGTTTACTGCTACACGTTGGTGGACAGCGTGGTACATTGACCGGTGTCACTGATTACTAGATCATGATACGCGCGCCGGTCCATTTGACAAAAAACAATGATTGGATTATTTAAAAATATTAACACGATCCCTCCAATCATGTGAGGATTATTACAAACAAGCTCAAGGTAATCAAATTTGTCTAAGCTGCATAAACATGCATGTCAAGGCTTTAGTTCTTAGAGCCAACATAAAGCAACAATTATAAAAGGCAAATTTGCAGTTGTAGAAACCCATGAATTAAGAAATTTAGGATGCGGGGTGCAGGTTTAGCATCAAGCGACTTGTCGGGCCTGGTGGGGGGGGGGGGGGGGGGGGGGGGGGGGGGGCACGAATGCCATCCATACCATGCATCCGGCTGATATGTTATATAAAATGGTGTCTTTTCTGTAGCTATGGAAGCTTCTGACAAAGCGACAAGACAAAGGACTCGTGGAGGATCTCGTCAAAAGGGTGCGGGCAAATTGTACTGAGCTTCGACGTGCTTCATATATCACCTTTGCCAGATGTTTGCGAGGCGCCCATGCTACCTCGAGAGCGATCGCTGGACCCTTATCCGCACTAGCGCTGCGACGCTATGTATCCACCTACGGGCTTGTATCCCTTTATTTTCACTTCGACTTGTTTGTTTCGCTTTCGCTTTTTAGTTGTTCCCGGATGTTTGTACTCATAAGGGCCTCATTCTAAGGCCGGGCAAGCGCCTCCTTTCTAAAAAAAAAGGTTTAGCATCAAGTGGTACAACTAAGTAAAACCACTATGCTAATAAACGCAGATGTGAAACCCCACAGAGAACATATAGTAGCAAGACTTGCACTTGGCTGAAAAAAGGAAACGTTCAGTTGAGATTTATGTGAAAAAGATGGATATATAAACATTTAATGAAATATGATATTACAATGCCTCGGTAGAGGTGATATTTTGCACTTATATGAAGTCACAACTGATCCAATGCCATAAATACTTTATTTCTTCACATATTTTAACACCATGAAACATATTCTGAATCATTTCACTTCTCTTAATGACGAAAAACGCTTCCCCTACTTTATATTATAAAGCAAACATCACCGATTACAACTGAAGCCGATACAAACACACACCACACGCCCAAGGCAAAATACAACGGTGCCGGGCACCGACACGCCATCCCACCGACTACCCAACAAACTAAAGATGATGATGAGGAAGACCGCTTGGAGCCTATAGAGACCTCCATCATGGGCATCTACAACAGATAGGTGAGATGGACAACAACGAAGCCAAGACTCCAAAACGGTGCCTCCAATAAGGGAACGGCCAAGAATAGCCACCACCGCTCGATCCTGAAGATCAGATTTTCACGCGGAGCAAGACGAGGAGTGAGAACACCGCGACAGCCCCTTCAGGAAGGGCTACGAAAATAACGACCGCCGCCACCGTCAGCCAGTAAAATTGGGCAGGAGGTGTACCCCGGTGCTCACACCCCGCCGTCACATCCTAGCTTCATCAACCACCTGCAACCACGCCACCCGCGTAACCATGATTGCCCGCCTGCACCTGAAACGCACGCTCTGCTTACAAACACCACGCCTCCCACCATCAGGGTTGTCGCCCTACCATCCGACAACTCCACGACCAACCAAGGTACCAGCTTTGGCCTAACTGACCCTAATCACCGACAGAGCCGCCAACGACTGCCCAGACCCAAAGATGGCAGAGCAGAGACCACACAACACTAGGTCGGGGAGAGGGGGAGGGGAGGAGCGGAACGAATCCATGTCCGGCACCCTGCCGGCGACGAGGGGCCACCACTAGCACCCCATCTCTCATGACCAGCGCCCCAGCAAACACCTCTGTGCGTCCCCACCATGGCCGCTGCCTCGGACCACTGACGGACCACGAATCACCGCCCGCCCGCCGAGTGGAAAGATGGAGGCCCCATCACCAACAGCCAAGGGGCCTCAGAGCAGCCTTCCCGTGCCGCCCGCCGCCGACTAGGTCGCCGTGCGCACACACCCCCGCCGCCATCCCCCGCGCCAGATCTGGCTGCCACACCTCCATGGAAGCAGAGCACCCGCAGCCGCTGCGGCCGAGCACGTATGTACCCGCGTCGTAGATCGGCGCTTCCGGTGGCTGAAGTCTACTACACAACCTTCTTCTTGTAGACGTTGTTGGGTCTCCAAGTGCAGAGGTTTGTAGGACAGTAGCAAATTTCCCTCAAGTGGATGACCTAAGATTTATCAATCCGTGGGAGGCGTAGGATGAATATGGTCTCTCTCAAACAACCCTGCAACCAAATAACAAAGAGTCTCTTATGTCCCCAACACACCCAATATAATGGTAAATTGTATAGGTGCACTAGTTCGGCGAAGAGATAGTGATACAAGTGCAATATGGATTGTAGATAAAGGTTTTTGTAATATGAAAATATAAAAACAGCAAGGTAGCAACTGGTAAAAGTGAGCGTAAACGGTATTGCAATGCTAGGAAACAAGGCCTACGGTTCATACTTTCACTAGTGCAAGTTCTCTCAACAATAATAACATAATCGGATCATATAACTATCCCTCCACATGCAACAAAGAGTCACTCCAAAGTCACTAATAGCGGAGAAAAAATGAAGAGATTATTGTAGCGTACGAAACCACCTCAAAGTTATCCTTTCTGATCGATCTATTTAAGAGTCCGTAGTAAAATAACACAAAGCTATTCTTTCCATTCAATCTATCATAGAGTTCGTACTAGAATAACACCTTAAGACACAAATCAACCAAAACCCTAATGTCACCTAGATACTCCAATGTCACCTCAAGTATCAGTAGGTATGATTATACGATATGGATCACGCAATCTCAGATTCATCTATTCAACCAACACAAAGAACTTCAAAGAGTGCCACAAAGTTTCTACCGAAAAGTCAAGACAAAAACGTGTGCCAACCCCTATGCATAAGTTCATGAGGTCACAGAACTCACAAGTTGATCACCAAAACATACATCAAGTGAATCACATGATATCCCATTGTCACCATAGATAAGCACGTGCAAGAGATACATCAAGTGTTCTCAAATCCTTAAAGAGTTAATCCGATAAGATAACTTCAAAGGGAAAACTCAATCCATCACAAGAGAGTAGGGGAGGAGAAACATCATAGGATCCAATTATAATAGCAAAGATCGCGATACATCAAGATCGTACCACCTCAAGAACACGAGAGAGAGAGAGATCAAACACATAGCTACCAGTACATACCCTCAACCCTGAGGGTGGACTACTCCCTCCTCGTCATGGAGAGCGCTGGGATGATGAAGATGGCCACCGGAGAGGGATTCCCCCCTCTGGCAGGGTGCTGGAACGGGTGTAGATTGGTTTTTGGTGGCTACGGAGGCTTATGGTGGCGGAACTCCCGATCTATACTGCTCCTCGATGTTTTTAGGGTATATGGACATATATAGGCGATAGAAGTCGGCCAGGGGAGCCACGAGGGGCCCATGAGGGTGGGGGCTCGCCTAGGGGGGTAGGGCGTGCCTCCCTGCCTCGTGGCTTCCTCCAAGCTTCCTTCACGTCTACTCCAAGTCTCTTGGATTGCTTCCGTTCCAAAAATGACTCTCCCGAAGGTTTCATTCCGTTTGGACTCCGTTTGATATTCCTTTTCTTTGAAACACTAAAATGGGCAAGAAAACAGCAATTTGGGCTGGGCCTCCGGCAAATAGGTTTGTCCCAAAAATAATATAAAGGTGTATAATAAAGCCCATAAACATCCAAAACGGGTAATTTAATAGCATGGAACGATAAAAAATTATAGATACGTTGGAGACGTATCAAGCATCCCCAAGCTTAATTCCTGCTCGTCCTCGAGTAGGTAAATGATACAAACAGAATTTTTGATGTGGAATGCTTCCTAACATATTTCTCAATGTAATTTTTCTTTATTGTGGCATGAATGTTTAGATCCGAAAGATTCAAGATAAAAGTTTAATATTGACATAGAAATAATAATACTTCAAGCATACTAACTAAGAAATCATGTCTTCTCAAAATAACATGGCCAAAGAAAGTTATCCCTACAAAATTATATAGTCTGGCTATGTTTTATCTTCATCACACAAAATATTAAGTCATGCACAACCCCGATTACAAGCCAAGCAATTGTTTCATACTTTTGATGTTCTGAAACTTTTTCAATCTTCACGCAATAGAATGGTGGTTGTGTAGAAGACAAAAAAAGGAGAAGATAGTCTCACATCAACTAGGCGTATCAACGGGCTATGGAGATGCCCATCAATAGATATCAATGTGAGTGAGTAGGGATTGCCATGCAACGGATGCACTAGAGCTATAACTGTATGAAAGCTCAACAAAAGAAACTAAGTGGTTGTGCATCCAACTTGCTTGCTCACGAAGAACTAGGGAAATTTGAGGAAGCCCATCATTGGAATATACAAGCCAAGTCCTATAATGTAAAATTCCCACTAGTTTATGAAAGTGACAACATAGGAGACTCTCTATCATGAAGATCATGGTGCTACTTTGAAGCACAAGTGTGGAAAAAGGATAGTAACATTGTCGCTTCTCTCCTTTTCTCTCATTTTTAAAATATTTTTTGGGCCTTCTTTCCTTTTTTTTTCTTTTGGCCTCTTTTCTTTCTTTCTTTTTATTTTATTTTATTTTTCGTCCGGAGTCTCATCCCGACTTGTGGGGGAATCATAGTCTCCATCATCCTTTCCTCACTGGAACAATGTTCTAATAATGATGATCATCATACTTCTTTTTACTTACAACTCAAGAATTACCACTCAATACTTAGAACAAAGTATGACTCTATGTGAATGCCTTCGGCAGTGTACCGGGATATGCAATGTATCAAGAGTGACATGTATGAAAGAATTATGAACGGTGGCTTTGCCACAAATACGATGTCAACTACATGATCATGCAAAGCAATATGACAATGATGAAGCGTGTTGTAACAACCGGAACGGTGGAAAGTTGCATGGCAATATATCTCGGAATGACTATGGAAATGCCATAATAGGTAGGTATGGTGGCTGTTTTGAGGAAGGTATATGGTGGGTGTATGATACCGGCGAAAGGTGCGCGGTATTAGATAGGCTAGCAATGGTGGAAGGGTGAGGGTGTGTATAATCCATGGACTCAACATTAGTCATAAATAACTCACATACTTATTGCAAAAATCTATTAGTTATCGAATCAAAGTACTACGCGCATGCTTCTAAGGGGATAGATTGGTAGAAAAAGACCATCACTCGTCCCCGACCGCCACTCATAAGGATCATAAATCTACTTCACATGAGAGCAGGGAGAATGTGATATCCTTTCAATTTGACTTATTTGGCCGCGCCGGGTTGGTTTCATCATTTGGGAGCCTTCCATCTTTGGTGCTACGAACTGGAGTCAGGACTTAGGAGGCTCACCAGAGAGACAGTAATGTTTCAAGATAAGTACTTGACCCCTCAATTTTTTTTGATATACATGTGGATCAAAGTAACTATATATATAATGGAGAAAGATTTGTCCAACTGTTCATGGATAAAGGATCTACCAAGCTGCCACACCCATTGAATGCATTATAACTATCCGTTTTCCACTAAATCAGGCCGTACATAAAATAGGACAAATATTTCAGTGGACAACACTTTGATAAAAACAGCAAACTCCAGAAATCACATCATCATTTATTCCTAATTGTAACCACAGAAAATAATTACCATGAGATAAAGCATAATAGAACTAACCCGACCACCACCAGATTGAGTAAGCCCCATGTCACCTGCATTAGCTTTCCATGGAGTATTGTGAGGCTGAAGGTGTCCATCCCCAAGCAGCTGCACCTATTATTAGACAAATATTATGTTTATGATTGAAGAAAACCCTGACCAAAAATATAGTCTTGTCGTAATTGAGAGTACGAGGGGTTGATCCTAGGGTGCAGAGGAACATATGAGACTTGCCGCTCGCAACACCTTGTACACAGAATATCTAATGCATACCTCTTACAGACTAGAAAACATGTCTAATACAATCAAACTGCTTGCTGCATCAACTGAGATCTGAGTTAAAAAAAGAAGTAAAAAAACTTATGCAACCATGGTTGGTGGCATTGGGGAAGGCCTCAGAGGGCTGAGGGCGTTGGACATGTGGCAAGAGTTGCCATGTTTCTGGGTCGTTGGAGTTGAGGAACGAGAACGAGTGTCGAGGGTCGTTGGTGGCCTATAATATGGAACTGCGGGGTTATACATCTTTCCAATTACCCATCGATAGGGGAAAAACTCTGGAACTATAATCCTCTTTCAACGTGAACACACCCTGTGTAAACCTCTAAAATGAATATTGACCAAGATTCAAGAAAAAGAATGTTGACCACATAAAAATTCAATTACATATGAAAAGTACATGCTATTGTTTGGCTAGCAGTTTTCTCAAACTTTATTGCGGGCACAACAAATCACCTGCTAGCTACAGTTATTTCAAGAAACGACAGGTTGCATGAAATAAGCATGAAAGCTTTTAAAAGATAGAAAACACAATAAATTATCTTTTGACAGCTGCCCGAAATAATATAGCAACTCTGTCCAATTAAACTCACAAGCACAAAAAATCATCATAACAACTAAGTGTAAAAAGTACGGCAAGCCCTATGAAAGTAATTCGACAAAATTAAACTGACAAGCACAACAAACTATCATGCATGACAACTAGGTGTATAAAATATGACAAGCCATATGAAACAATCCAGCACAATTGAACTATGAAGTAGAGCAAACCGAGCAAACCATCCTGACAACTAGGCGCAAAAAATTACGGTCAGCTGTAGGAAACAATTCGGCATTGAACCGACAAGCACATCAAACTATCATGACAACTAGGTGTAAACAATGCGACAAGCCCTATGAACATTCAACACAATTAAACGAAAAATACAGTAAACTATGACAACTAGTGTACAAATATACCACAAGTGATATGAAAAATATAAGACAGCACAATTAAACTCACAAATATAGAAAACAACTGTGATAACTGGGTGCAAAAAATACAACAAGTTCTATGAAGCAACTTGGCACAATTAACTAGTAGGTAGACACGCATGACAATGGTCTTGAAATAGTGAAAAATCTACCTTCTAATTTTCATAGCAATATTTTTATTTAGAGGGTAGTGCTCACAAAATCTGCATCCATGCATGCGAGTAGCAATCTACTTAATGTGAGGGCATGAAAGAGACGAGGAGATGACGTGGGTTTCAGAAGCATGAGATAAATTCACCCGCGGTCATTAGACTCATCCTTTAAAATTCACTTTGATCAGTAGGCACAGGAATACTAGGATTACAGTTCACCTTTGGTCCATATACTCGAGAATACTAGGATTATGGACAGGAAACTTACATCAATGAACACAGATAGTCACCGCGTATGCATGAGCTACATATTCCATCGATGAGTCATACGCTCTGACATGTTAAGCATGTCTAGGGTGATAACATGATAAAAGCGGGGGGATTTTGGCCAAATTACAACCGGATATCAGTTCCACTTTTACATATAACACCCCAAGGCTGCGCCATCGTGGGGTTTCACTTTGTGCTTCTCCTCCAGCCGGAGTGGGCAAATAGCTCCCATGTGACATCGTTGAGTTGAATTGTCTAGAGAACGACGTCGTTGGTTCAAATGGCTCTCATGCAACATTTGCGTTGGAAAAAATAACTGCCGTGCGACACTTCTTCCTAATCCAAAGACACATGTTTAAAATTCAAATCAGGTGAGCGGGACCCACAGCGTGGGACCCACTAACTTATCCAGCTCAGCATTGGTCAGGTGAGCGGGACCCACAGCATGGGACCTACTAACTTATCCAGCTCAGCATTGGTACAAGAGAGGACACCGAGCCATGCCCCGAGCCGTGCAGCACCCCAGCCCTACTGTGACCTTCCCATCCGCCCCCTCCCCGACCGTTGTTCTTCTTATTCTCCGGCGACGACGCGCAGCAACGCCGTTCCGGGCCGCGACCTAGCAATGTCGAGCTCTGCTTCAGCCTCCCGTCGCTCATGGCCGCGCTATGGCGCAGTGCCCACGACAAGGTGCCCTGCATGCCCACGTACCGCACCCCTGAAGCGGCTAGTCACAACGACCGACAAGAATGGAAACCTTGGGCGGGAATTCGTGAAATGCGAGGGCAAACCAGAACAGGGAAAGGTGAGATTTTACTTCTCAATATGCCAATTTTGGTTTTTGTCTCCCAATTTCATATTTTTCATCGGATTTGGGATTTAGGGTTCATCTTTCCGATTTCAGAAATTGAAGCAATGCACCCATTTTGAGTGGCTAGATGAGTACATAGAGCGGATTCAACTGGAGGGTGCATCAGGGGAGCTCGATTTACCGTTGGAGGCGGAGAAGTTTGGATCGGGCCCGTCTGGATCTGGGGCCCCTGGATCTAGCAATTCCATTGGGGGCGCCCATTCCATTGGTGATACTGTGGGGGATGCAGGAGTGACGGTAGAGCTGAGGAAACTGAACAAGCAGATGAAGAAACTCATCGAATTGCAGAAGCATGGCAATTTGATGGCTGGACTTTTTTATGTTTGTGTAATTGCTCTCGCATATGTTTATGTGATGATAATTAGTTGTTAGTGAATAGATTGGGTATCATTTGTAATCGTAATGATATGTATGTTTGAATAAAAGTGCTGCGCTGTACAAATTCGACATGTCTTCTCCACTCTATTTCGGCCCCGTTTTTTCAGTTCTTCAGTTCGTCATCAGTTTCAATTTCAGTGGTAGAGGGAGAAAAGGAAAAAAAGGTTCATCGACAGTTGCCCGAAAAGGCCAGGCCCATATAGAAGGTAGGCAGGGCCGAATAGAACATATCCAGGCCCATTGATAAAAGAAGTGTAGCTAGTGCAAAAAAAGTGCACACTATCAATGACATCGATATATCTTTTCGGCTTAGGTTATTTCACAAATTTTAGGCCTCCTGCAGTCACCTTTTTGAGATAACTCATCTGATAATTATTTGAGCTATTTTTATGCACAAGCTATCGTGTCCGATGGTAGGGTCCCGTGTTGTTTCGGCTAAAACAAAAGGTTGGTTCTAGTTAGTCGTCTAACTTGCAGTCTTTGTGAACCAAAAAAGTTGCAATTGTTTGGTTCTAGTTTATTTCAACCAAGCACCATTTTAAAAAAAAATTGGTTTGTGCTATGGTGTTTTCAAAGTTTTTACTCGTGTGTTTCAACCGAAAAAGGTTATGCCCCTCTCAAAAAAGAAGACATCTAGTGTGCCCCTAGTAGCATCTCCTTACAACATATAGAGGGGCATCCCCTTACAAATAGTGCATAAAACATAAAAGAGAAATAATTAACTAGACACGTGCTAACAACAACTTTTATGATTGGATCATGTTTTAGTGCATTATTTAGTTCACATGGCCACATAAATAAAATGCAATGAAGAAACTTTAGGCCCGAAAAAACATTAATAGATAACACGATAGAGAGGGGCATCGGGTACCCTAGTAGCATCCCCTTAGAGAACATATAGAGGGGCATCCCCTTACAACATATAGTGCATAAAACATGACAGGAAAATAATTAAAACTAGGCATATAGCTAGAAGACACGGGCACACACGCCCCAACCAACACAACACAAGCTAGATAGAAAGACTCGGCCAGCAGAACACTCGAACATCCTTGGCCCCTCCTTAGCCGGCGCCCCTCACTCGTCATTCTCCGGCATCTGGTAGGGGAGGGTGTGCATGCCGTTGGGCTAGGGGAAGATTTGGTGGAAGTTGGTGAAGATGTTGTAGGTGGTGAACGCGATGAACTCGCATCCACACCAGAACACCTGGCCGAGGAGGTGGTGAGCGTCGTAGGGGTTGGTGAAGGTGATGTAGAGGCCGATGACGATGCCGTTGATGCCACCATTGTACTGCTCGTGGAGGTGTGCTACCTCTTGAGCAATGCGTTGGATTTCCCCGAAGAGGAGAGGATGATGCAGCAAAGTAGCGTAAGTATTTCCCTCGGTTTTTGAGAACCAAGGTATCAATCCAGTAGGAGGCTACGCGTCAGTCCCTCGTACCTACACAAAAACAATAGCTCAACGCAACCAATGCGCTTAGGGGTTGTCAATCCCTTCACGGTCACTTATGAAAGTGAGATCTGATAGAGATTATAAATAATATTTTTGGTATTTTTGGTATAGAGATGCAAAGTAAAAAGTAAAAGCAAAGCAATAATAAAGTGATGGAGATTGATATGATGAGAAAGAGACCCGGGGGGCATAGGTTTCACTAGTGGCTTCTCTCAAGAGCATAAGAATTCTACGGTGGGTGAACAAATTACTGTTGAGCAATTGATAGAATTGAGCATAGTTATGAGAATATCTAGGTATGATCATGTATATAGGCATCACGTCCGAGACAAGTAGACCGACTCCTGCCTGCATCCACTACTATTACGCCACTCATGTACCGCTATCCAGCATGCATCTAGAGTATTAAGTTAAAAACAGAGTAACGCCTTAAGCAAGATGACATGATGTAGAGGGATAGTTTCATGCAATATGATAAAAACCCCATCTTGTTATCCTCGATGGCAACAATAAAATACGTGCCTTGCTGCCCCTTCTGTCACTGGGAAAGGACACCGCAAAATCGAACCCAAAGCTAAGCACTTCTCCCATGGCAAGAAAAACCAAGCTAGTAGGCCAAACCAAACTGATAATTCGAAGAAACTTGCAAAGATAACCAATCATACATAAAACAATTCAGAGAAGCTTCAAATATTATTCATAGATAGACTTGATCATAAACCCACAATTCATCGGTCTCAACAAACACACCGCAAAAAGAAGATTACATCGAATAGATCTCCACTTGAGAGGGGGAGAACATTGTATTGAGATCCAAAAAGAGAGAAGAAGCCATCTAGCTACTAACTATGGACCCGTAGGTCTGAAGTAAACTACTCACACTTCATCAGTGGGGCTTGGATGATGATGTAGAAGCCCTCCGTGATCGATGCCCCCTCCGGCAGAGCTCCGGAACAGGCCCCAAGATGGGATCTCGTGGATACAGAAAGTTGCAAGCGGTGGAATTAGGTTTTTGGCTCCGTCCCTGATCGTTTGGTGGGTACGTGGATATATAGGAGGAAGAAGTACGTCGGTGGAGCTTCGAGGGGCCCACGAGGCAGGGGGGCGCGCCCTGGGGGGGCGCCCTCCACCCTCGTGGCCGCCTCGTGGCTTTCTTGACGGAGGGTGCAAGTCTCCTGGATCTTATCTGATGAGAAAATCACATTTCTGAAGGTTTCATTCCGTTTGGACTCCGTTTGTTATTCTGTTTCTCCGAAACACTGAAATAGGCAAAAAAAACAGCAATTCTGGGCTGGGCGTCCGGTTAATAGGTTAGTCCCAAAAATAATATAAAAGTCGAAAATAAAGCCCAATATAGTCCAAAACAGTAGATAATATAGCATGGAGCAATCAAAAATTATAGATACGTTGGAGATGTATCAAGGTGGAACATGGGCGGAGTGCCCGGAGGGAGGTGGCGGTAGCCGGCTTGGAGGAAGAAGCGAGTCAACTCTCTATGGCCCCTCCACCTTGAGATGGCCCACACCCTCAGGCTATTCTCGACGATGACCCCGGCCGGGTACTCCATCTCTGGCACGATGCGAGGGCGACGGTAGGTAGGGCCGTAGAATTGAATGGTGGCTCGAGTGGTGGATTTGGCTCGAAAATAAGAAGCGGAGGAGGCTTGAGAGATGAGTGTGGGAGGCATGAGGAAATGGTGCCCTTTTATAGCCGCGTTGCAGCCGTAGTCAATGTACACGAGGACTTTGATCGTTTTCTCTTCTCCGTTCATGGTGGCATAAGTAATTGTGGGCATTAATTCAAAAACGGTGGGCAGAGCATCCAAAGAGGCACGGGCGGCACATGCGAGATGCTTCTCTGGACTTGCATCCGCGGTGACGCCGCGTGGGAAACAGGCCCGTTTATACGCGTGTGACACTAAAAAGGAGCTGCACCACCAACGCGTCCGTCCCATGGCTCAGGTTCGTGCATGCAATTGTTAAAATAGCTTAGATGCAACGTACCTATACGCTGCGCCTGTGTCGCTGCTTTACTGCGTCGCTGCATGCATGCAAATGGCTAGGCTATGAACGCACTGGTCCCTGCATTCATGAGCAGAATAGCTTAGGCATGCATAGTATGCATGGGACAGGGATGTCCCACATGTCAGTGACCCTCTTGCAAGCAGCCCATCCCTCTCGCATGCATGCCAACAGAGCACGACATGGCCGTGTGCACGCATGCGAGGCTCTGCCGGGCCCGATCCGCTTGGCCCAATGGTCACTGAGATGCTCCCCCACTCAACGTTATCTGTTCGTCAGAGAAAAAAAAGGTGGCCAATCAGATTGGAGAATCAAGGCTCCCACGGATCGCCCCCGCGGAATCCTTCTAGAAGGCCTATCCGACGGTCGCAGTTTGGCGTTAGGGTTAGATCGACGTTGGACGTTTGGTGTTAGGGTTACATGGGTTTTGGAGGCAGTCAATGGGGTTTTGAAAGGTTTGACCGAACATTCAAATGTGTATAACTAATTCAAAAAAATCTAAAAAATGAAAAACCTACGCATATAGTCTTGTTATGTTACGTAGTTATGATATAAAATGATAAACTTGATCTAATGATCTTTGCATGAAAAAAACCTTCACAAATTGGACTATCTCGACTGAGGATGCATAGAGTTCAAAAGAGTGAGAAGAGGGTTTGAGGTTTTGAAAATGCAAAAAATCAAAAGCCTCACCTTAGCTTCATTTTGGAGTGACTAAGCAGGATCTGAAGTTATTTTAGCATTTTAAATTTTTAAACTAGTTTTATTGCTGACTTTGTATTAAAGGGTGTTTTTTTAAATAAATTAATAATATGAATACTTATTCAAAAAAAGGTGAGACTTCGTATTGATCCTATATAGGTATAATATAAGCTAAGAAAATCTTTTTGGGTGATTTTGAGAAGGTCAAAAAAACTTGCTTAGAAATGGGGTTGTTTTCCCTTACCTTGAAGCCTGTTTGGACAACATTTTCATAGACTATGAGTTAGACTTCGCAAAAAGGGTTGGATTTATGAACTAAAGTGCATGGTAGTACATAAAACAATGCAACGTCACAGAACAAACAAATGAACTCCAAAAATATTGGAGATAGGTTCAAATTTGAATTTGAATTTCAAGTCAAATCAACATCATAGCACATAAGTTTTCACATGAAAGAACATAAGTTTTCACATCAGATGACAACAAACTTAAGTTTTCACATAAAATCACAGCACATTTGAATGATTTCGACTCTATTCTTTTGCTTCTTTGTACCACTCAATTTCTTCTCCTTTTTTCCACTGTTTGGTTCCACGGCGCATAGTTTGTTGATGCTAATGCTCTTGCTTTTGGGCCCCTTGGTTTTCTTGCCAACTCCACTAGGCCCCCTCAACTTTTGCACCTAACCATGTCCCACTTCTTCAGTTTGCACTTCTCCAGATTGAGTAGATGGCACACATTGTTCAACTTCTTCAGTTTGCAACTCAACACTTGGCAGCACAACCTCCAAACATGGAAACACAGATGTCAAAGCAGATTTGCATGGTAGCACAACAGTTGCTTCATCTACAACAGTTTCAGATTGCCGTAGCGCCTGCAAGACAGATTCATTATGCATCACATCGTCCAAAACAGAAACACTTAGCTCATGTTCAGCAGTAACAGTTTCAGTTTGCTCCATATCTTTGTCACCAAACATTATCTGCTTAGTGCTCTTCCTTCTAAAGCCATTGAGTCTTGCTTTTTTCACTGTCCAGCATTGTTCAACAACAAGAGGTGGGGCTTTTTCTGCACGCTTCCTCCTAAAAATAAAGCATTTCACTTGGTTAGATACTAGAACAAGTAGCAAAATTAAAAACTTGCAAAAACAGTAACATAAACATACTTTGGCCTCTGAGGAGTGTAGATGCATTTAGATGAACCAATTCTGTGCCCAAGTACCTCACACAACTTGCACCTATTTTTGTTACCTTTTTGAGCCCTTTTGGGCTTATCATTCTTTTCCTTTTCCTTTTCCCCCTTCTTACTACAACCACCTTTCTCAAACCAAGATTTGAATCTGCTCTTTTTTGGCCTCCCAGCCTTTCTTCTAGTGACAGGGGGACACAAGGTAAATTCTATTTCCACCTCAGGCCACTGAGATTGGTTAGTTAGTGCAGGAATTGGACTTGCATATACAGCTTTGAATTTTTTACTGAATAATACTCATGCAAATATGGGTGCATATTTAACCTGGGTTTAGATGCCAAAAAAAGTATGGAATGCTCACATGGTTTTCGAGTGTGTTGCTACACTTGGCAAGTGCACTCATGCAACTCAGTATTTACCACATGCCTCTTGCCACTCTTTGTATCTCTAACTTCAGCACCCCACAAGGAAGATTTCTCAACAGATAGATGTGAAAGATTTCTACTCCTGTTGACCACCTGTTGTACCACTGCTGGAAGCTTGTCCCCTTCCAAAATATTAGCAATTTTTCCTCTCAGCTCCCACAAACGCATGATCATGATCCTTATTTGGTCCACCATGTCATGCACATGCAAGTCTTTCAAATCCTTCAATTTGTTGTTAAAACTTTCTGCCAAGTTGTTATTGATATGATCACATTTTATGGCAGTATTAAAACCTGATCTGTACCACAACAGAGAATGGTGGGTGTTCAACAATGAAGCAAATTCATTATCACTACATGATGCCAATATATTACCAAGGTGATAGGAATGTGTCTGTCTGGTGTAGAATCTTGCTGCTAGCCACATGCGCCCAAATTCATCTCCTTTGAATTTTTTTATCAGATTCATCCACATATGTCCAAAGCACTCCCTCTGCTCATCATGGGGGGAAACATTTTTACTGCATTTTCCAACCCTTTACATGAATCTGTGTGGATGGCCAAAGGAGAAACTGGCCCTATGCATCTTTTCAGTTGCATCATGAACCATATCCATGATGCCTCTGTCTCTGATTGAAACATTCCAATTGCAATTGGGAACATCCAGTTGTGTCCATCTAGAGCATTGCATGCAGCCAACTGACCATTCCACTTTCCAGTCAAAAAAGATGAGTCTATGCTCAAATATGGACGACAACCTACTTTGAATCCATCTATGCAAGGCTTCAAACACATAAAAAACTTGCTGAATAAAACCTTGCCATCCTCTGTTACCTCTGTATCTATCTCCTCCACACTTCCAGGTGACCTCTTCTCCACCTCTGCTTTAAAACGATACAGCATCCTAAATGTTTTTGCCCAGTCACCATACAATGATTTCATGGCCCTTTGTTTTGCTTTCTACACTGTGGTATATTGCAGCTGGATGGGGTACAACTTCTCCAAGTCAACTTTAAGCCTCTTTGCAGCAGTGTTTGGAGTCTTGGCTAAAATAGGAGTAATCTTCTCTGTAACCCAAAGCTGTGATGTCATCTTTGAAACTCTCTGTGAAGTGGTCATACATGTATGCTGGTGTGGTATTTGATTTACCCTTACTGTACTTCCATCAGGTTGTCATCTGGCAGACAAGTACCATTTGTAAGTATTGCCACCACCATCGTAACCTTTGCACCGAGCATAAAATTTCTTTCGATCAGTCCACATAGTCTTGGCATCAAACTCTTTTTTCACTTCATAGGTCCTGAAAGACATCCTAAACTCATCCATGCTTGGCCACAACTTTCCCACCTCAATAACTGGGTTCTCTTTGTCATACAAACAAACCAGCTCATTATCATCTACATCATCCACATCATCTGCAGCCTCTCTCATGAGCTCTTCTTCATCCTCATTTGCATTTCTAGGGCCTGTGTTACCATCAACAGGCAAAGAACTTTCATCCTTCTCCTTATCTTTGTCATCAACTTGAATGCCAAACATTTCGGCCATATCAATGTCAGATATTGGTGTAATGACCAAATCTGTTTATTTCATTCAACTCTACTACATTCCAGTCAACAACAATCTTCCTAGCACCATGGGTTCCCTCCTCTCCATCTGCATCGTCCCTGTATCTTCAGCTACTACAGTCGGTTCGGTCAACAATGCCAACATCTTCCTTGTGAAAGCCACTCATCATCTTCCCTCTGTGCAACCATCTTTGATGGCACATAACCAACTCTGGAATGAGTTTGCAAATCAATTAGCTCTGCATAAAATGTTACTTATCTGCTTGCCCACCCTTTTTGCTGATCAATTTCAGCAACCATGGACTCTCCATCTTCAATTCTCACATATTCACCATAATAGTTGTCGAAACGTTGCAGAGATACCTCTTGTTCTGGATCCCAAACAATACTCTCCCCAATTCTCTCCACCAAATTGCCCACAGCCTTCTCCGGCATTCTCTCCAATTCCTGGGGATCAACATCTGCAAGTTCTACATCCAACTTCACGGTGGTATCTCTATCAATGTCTTGGACACTGCAATCATTGAGCTTGGCTTTACAGGGAAAAAAATTCCACTATAATTGCGAATGTGGTGGCAGAACCGGAACCTCCCCTGTTTTGTCAATGGCAGGCAGCGGCAGTGTAAGCGACAGTCACTACCAAATCGAGTTTGATAACAGCTAAAAGAGAAAAGAGGGCGGCATTACCGATTTGAAGCACTGTCTCCTCGCTCCATCTCATTCAGCCCCTGCGCTCCTATCCAATCGAGATTCTAAAACGCCAAGAAACAGGGGAAGCATGAGGCCACAGATCTATCCAAAATTCTGGGGAATGGGACTAGAGTTTCGAAAATACTCACTCGCAATAGCCGCTCCCGAGAAAGGCGCTCCACCATCGCGGAGAAGAAACAACCCCGGATCCAATCGAGATTCTAAATGGGCATCGCCAAGAAACAGAGGGGCGGCATGAGGCCACAGATCTCCCCAAAATTCTGGGGAATGGGACTAGGGTTTTGAAAATACTCACTTGCAATAGCTCTGCCGCTGGCGAGAAAGGCGCTCCACCACCGCGGAGAAGAAACCGTTGCCTCTGCCGGAGAAGATGCTTACGGCGGCGCCGCTCGCCAAGTCCAGCACGGTCGAGTCGAGCACGGTCACACAGTCACCGATCGAGTTGTGGAAGGTTGACTCTTGACAACGTGGCCCTAGGTGGACCCCACCAGTCAGAGCACATAACCCCCAGTGTCCCAACCAAACCTCAGCCTAACTAACAGCCAACTAGCTGCGTAAACGGGTTGTCTTGCTTGAGCTATTTCTGTGATGGGATACGTCACATGAGAGCCATCACAACCAACGACGTCGCATGAGAGACAATTCAATTCAACAACGTGCATGGGAGCTATTCGCCCAGCCGGAGCATGGGGGAGCTCATCGCCCTCGTGGCTCTCCAACCAGCACCACTATCAGACCAGACCTCTAACACCCATGCCCCCACCACGTCCTCTCGCCGTCATGTCCCACGCACGTCACCACCACATCCAACCGCCTCCCACACCACCTCGTCTTGCCGCGGCGGCTCATGGCCACTGCCATGAAGAATGCCGGAAAGGCAGTGGCCCTGCAGATCGAGCACCTGGAACCCCTGAAGTGTGGCAAGGCCCAGCAGCATGGTCCCCTTGATGGCGTTGCTACTGAGGTCAAGCGACGCGAGCGAGGTAGCACGGCGAGTTGCTCGGTAGTGGGCCCCACAAGGCGTCAGGGCTGAGGTTGAGGGAGGCGAGCGAGGCACAGTGCAAGAGCTACAGTAGGGTTGTCTGGTTGAAGCGTTGGATGCGAGGCTCGGGGGCAGCTCGGGTAATTCCTAGCCCATCAGCTCCCCATAAATCCACTCACAAATCCGTAGTACATCACCTCCCAAATCCCTACTTGCACAACCATGGGAGCCGGCGGCGCAATCTGGGCGGCAGGGGGGTATGGGATACATGAGAGAAGGAGGGGGAAGGTCAAGAAGGATGAGGCTCCCCACGGGGACGCGGTGGAGAGGTCCGACAAGGTATGATTGGTTTGGGAGATTAGGAGGCATTTAGGCGCGAGGCCAAATAACTCGCTGGAGCGCGATGTCGCATAGGAGGATCTTGGTGAAGCGGGGCTCATCAGGAACGCGGCGGGAGATGCACACCAACGCCGCAGAGTCGAGGGAGGAGTCAGAGGGAGCCGGGAAAAAGGACGACATCGTTTTGGGGCGCCGACAACGAATTGCCGAGGCAGAGATCGGTGACATGCTCGTCAACATCAGGGCGTCTTGCCTTAGGCCATTGCGCGGTGAAGCTCTGTGTGATGTACTGATGTTGCGGTTCCTGTCGACATGGGGGTGGGGCTCGTAGTCACCATTGGACAAACTGCCGAAGCGTGGTGGCTACATAGCTCGCAATGGTGCGACCGGGGAGTGAAAATAGAGGCAAGGGAGAGACTGTGGCAGCGATGGGAGGAGGGAGGAGGCTTGGCTAGGATTTTTGGAGAGAAGCTTGGGCGGCCGGCAGCTTATATAGGGGCGAACGGTGGAGCTCGCCATATGGTCGGGGTGGTCACTCTTTTTCTCTGGACCGGCAGCTACATAATACCCGATGCCCAACTTCTTTTTGTCGCGCGTTCATGGCGCCGCGCTCGCCTCCCAGCAGCTTGCGACCCATCCTATGGTTATCCACCACGCCCTTGCCAACGCGCCATGACTGCCCCATCAAGCTTCTTCATCAGTGCTGCACCAACTCACTCTTGGAGGCCTATGCCTCATCTACCGCTGGCTGCAGCATGCCTCTGCCTTCGTTACCACGGGCACCAGATCACCCACAATGCACTAGTCCCTTGCTGCGGTGGTGGCGACCTCCATTGGCTGCTGCATAGCAGGAACCATGACTTCGATTTTGAAATGAGAGATTGAAAAATGTTGGGGAGATTTGTGCAAAATAGCAAGGGTTAGCTGATGTCATATTTATTGAAAACACCCTTGCTTGTACGACATTGTCGGTCCATCGGTCAAAGCCTATGCCACGTCGATGGAATAAGTAGCCCAAGTGTACGCGGTGACCACTTTTGTTTACTGATATGCGCTTCATAACCGTAATCTGGCTATTTCTAAGTCTAGTGACCAAAGTCAATTTTTCGAACGAGTCTAGTGGCTATGGGTGAATTTATCACCATCAGCATAACCATGATATATGCACAGGCAGCCCACATGATTGCAGGCTTTTTAATCGCAACAACAAGTTTAGCAGCCACTACATGCGAGCGCAAGTATGCGGTGCTGCTCTATAGTCATGTCATTTATTTTAAGGCACATGTTGCGTGGGAGTCAGCTGACGTAAGAAGAAAATCAGCCTCCATCTGAGCTGTTAGATTACGGGAATGGAACAACATTCGATCGACGAGCCACCGCTATCCAGAATGTTTGCAGGGCGAACCAGGTTGCCACTGTAACATAGGTGATGTTGCGATCCCCAACGACCTCTGCAATAGAGGTGAGGTTGCAACCTCGCCAACACCCATTTGACATAGGCGAGCAATCTGTTGCATCAATGGTGTTGAAAAGGAGCACAGGTGAGCATCTAAACACTAGCGATGTTGCAAAGCCCGCTATCATGTTGACAACACCATCGAGGTGCGAAGCTCACAATACTGCCCATCTTGTAGCGGTGCTGGAATGGATGGTCGCGGACATGGAGCTCTTCCTTGTCATGAAGGGGACAGAAGAAAAGGAAGAAAGACGAGCGTTGCAATAATCCACCATCTAACTTTGCGGTAGCACCCCTTCTCGATCCACATCGCGCCTCCGGCTTCGACGAGATCCACGGTTGCAATAGTGGCAGCAGTCAGTAGGCTTGTAGCACCCTCAAGCAGCACCGGTCCTGGCTTTGCATTACACCCACCAACAACAGCTAGCAAGACTGCTGCCCGGCAGAACGGAATAGGAACTTCCATCACCGGCCTCCAGTCTAGCTCGCCCAAGAACTTCCTTGCAGCAGCCACCAAGTTGGACAACTTTCTTGGTGGACTAAAGTACATCCATAGTGGCTGCTACAAAGGTGGGAGATGCCCTCATCGACAAGGATCCTGGTGGACCTTGGAGAGATATAGGAACAACAACAACTGCAGCGCGCATCCCCGGTGATAGAGGGAGCTTCCAGCAGCAACGTTCCCGGCCAGCCTTGAGCTTGGGCAAGAAGTGCGACCGCCGAGGGGCCAGCCTGATGACGTTCCTCGACCACCCGCTGTGCGTACGTACATGAAATCATTAATTAAGGAGTACTTTTTGCAAAGTCACTCCCATCCAGGTTGCCACAAGTGGTGCACTGCATGTGCGCCACTTGTTGCAACCCGGAAGTTTTCCCTCTTTTAGGTACATTTCTTTAAAACATTTTATTTCTTAAACCGTGCGTTCAAATATCGTACCGTTTTCACTGTTGGATTCCTTGCGTCCAGATCATCAAAACAAAATTCCATGTTGATAGCTTTCGACGAACATATTTTTCAAGAATAACCGAACTGCAAGGACATTTTTTGCCTTTCCGAAGAGCCACAATTGTGCCTCTCGCGCAAGCAAATCTAAGCCACTACAGAAGCAAAACTTTGCTTCTCGCGGAAGAAAAAATAATAATCCATTATCTTTTTCTTTTCTCCCGAGAGGCACAATTATGCGTCTCATGGAAATAAATTTGTGCCTCCATGAAAAGTAAATATGTGCCTCTCGCGGAAGGGAAAAAACTGATTTATTTTCCTTTCGAGAGGCATCACTGTGCCTCTCGTGGAAGAAAATCTGTGCCTCCACGAGAAGTAAATATGTGCCTCTCGCAAAAGGAAAAAAAGAAGCTTTCTCTTGCGACTTTTTTCGATTTTTTTGCCCACTACCTAAGAAAAACCGGGGGGAAACCGAAAAGCCAAAAAACTAGAAAAAAATCATCTAAGAGCCAAAACGCATATAAAAAGTAAATAAAATAAAATCCGGAGGGAGCACCCAAACCCTGACACGTGGCGGTGGCTGATATTGCGTCAAGTGGCATGCTCCCGCCCACCAAAAGTGACTTTTGTAGGGCTCCCGAAAGAGTACTCACTGATTAGTTGCTCTAGTATGTACTTGGTATACTAGTCCATCGTTTTTTGTTCAGCCCATCGTTTTCTCAAATGGATCGAGGGTTAGCTGAAACAAGCACTAAAACCATGGCCCAATCAGCTAGCCTACATGGACGCGGGCAACGTGAACGTGAGGTCAACCATCCATTTACTCAGTGACGCACGTACAGTCGACATTTATTCTCCCATCATCTGGCTCTCGTTCTAAGTTTGCTCCTCTTGCAAAGAATTGATTTTGGTGTTTCCTCAGACCTTTTCCATCTCACTTTTTTATGGATTCCTCATTCCTTTCCTCCAGCACACTGTCAATACGCACTCCCATCCGGTGAGCAGCATCAGGGGCAGGCACACAGCACCTCATCAGCTCCATTTGCTTCGCAACCAGGACAAAGAACGCTTCAAAAGGTTCATGTAAATTCTCAGTCCTTTTTCCATTTGATTGATCTTTGCACATTTTTTTTTAATTTGGACACCCTAACTGCTCTTCTCGGCTGCTTAAGATACAGAATCGACGATGGGATATGTGAGGACCATAGCGATATCTGAGGTATTTTGAACTGAATAGTTTGATTTCTTCTTTTCTCCGCCAACCATTCAGGTGTTCCCACCGTTTATTGTAAAATGGTGCCTAAAAACTCTTATCGTGTAGTACATGTCTATGATGTATTACAAGACTTGATTTGCTAATTGTAGAAGACAAAGACACAGAATGGGTCGAACTGTACTGATGCATTGATCACCCGTATAAATATATACAACGCTGGTTGTTCCACAGAAAGGTCAACAAACAAACTAACTAACTTAGATGCTAGGCTTATCCGGTTGTGGTTAGTGGGAGCTGATGGTGTGGGGCGTGCGTGTATAGACCGAGATTGTTGTTTAGTTGGATGTTTGAAATCAAATGAGATTTTGTGATTTCTATCTACATGAGTGAAAATTTTACTATGTTGTAGTTGCTCCCTCGAACCATGATGGGGCTCATTTCTTAAGTTTGCCCCCGGGCCTCAAAAAAGTCAGGACCGGCCGAGCTGCAGGGGAGCGAGCGAGGGAGGATTCGGTGTTCAATTTTGGAGGAGCAGCCGAGTTGCGAGTAGGAAGAAAACAAGGAAAGATATAAAGTTGCAGGCGCTGTGACATGACCCGGATCCCTTCTTCCAGTAAAGCACGTCACAGCCATAGGATTTAGTTCAATCGAGCGATGATGCACGCGTCCAATGAAGCGTTCTTTTCAGCCCGCTGTATGTACCGTTTCCACTTCTTTTACGGAATCAGCTGGAGCTCTGCGAGAAAGAAACTGTACATTAGCATAAGACCAGCTAAGGAAGAAGGTAAACTGAAAAGAGAAATACATCTCTCTTGCCTCCTTCATGAGGTCAATGCCATCTATAACTTTGTTCGCCACCTCGATTTTTTTATCAAATGTTCTTCGATTGTGCTCCTTCGAATGTGCCACACCACATAAGTAACAAGACTGCGTCATAGTCTTATTTCTCCTCTCCTTGGGCATGAAGCTCCATATCCTCCAGCAACACTCGACATGGACAACCCTCCAATGACAACCATGTCTCAGTGCGAAGCAATGAAGGAGAGCTATGTTAGCTTAATCAAAACTTATTAGTCTGCAAGTCTATGTTGGTTTGTAGTGGTATAAGGAAAGCTAGCTTGAGTCGGTTTGCTTTCCTTGTATTACTCGAGTCCGGTTAGGATTAGTCTTATAACAATCAGGCTTGCCGGTGTTTACTTCAGGTAAGTGTTTGTGTCTCTAGTAGTATACGTGTGTGTTGGTGAACAGGAAAGTGCAGGTTGAGTCGGTTTGTAGTTTCCTTGTGCTAGCTTCTACGTGCACACACGTGTTTGAGTCGGAGTAGCACAAGTTGGAGGCTGGGGTTGTGTATATATACACATCTTGGTGCGTGAGTTTTGTAACACCAAGAGAAAACAGAAAAGCAATAAAGAGAGGAATTAGAAGGTGCGAGACGCACCTTTGGCTATCAGTTCTTGTGCGCGTGCATTCGTGTTATTTTGATGTGATCGATCCTGAGGGCGAATTTCCAACAATTGGTATCAGAGCAAGGTTCGAGTGAAGCCGTGCTTGCCCCGGGGTGGCGACCCTGCTAGCGCCTCGGGGCGGGCGATAAAGTCGCAGGTGGAGCGACGACGAGGAGCGGACGATATAGTCGCTGGATGGTGCAGCGACGTGGAGGGTTGGGCGGTAGTCGTTCGGCGGAGCGGCGACGAAAAGGCGTGGACGCTATCGCAAGCGAGGTGACGAGGTAATCGTCGTTTGACGGAACTATCTGGAGGAGGGCGACAGGGTTGTCGTCGGTAATGCTCGTTGATGGTTATGGAGGTGCCGAAGTTGCGACACCGAGGAAATCATCGAGATCATCGTTGGAGGGTGCAAGGTGGAGATGGCGAAGTTGCGAGCCGTCATCAAGTTGTGCACGGGAGTTCTTGTAAGTTGCGTCCAAGAGCTCAGGTGTGTGAGTCTTCTGTTGCAGTTGAGATGCGTCACCGGCGGAGGAGAATTGCGAGCGAGAGCGGGTGGAAAAAGGAATTTGTGCCTTGCGTTTCCATTCGTGATCAAGTTAAGGAGTTCCGGCGAGTTCATATACGGTGGAGATGAGTTGCAGTATATGGCGATTTGTGTTGCCGCTGGACAGGAGGTGTCGTTCGATAAGATGTGGCATCGGCGACAATGAGAAAGTGAAGATGCGGCGGGTTAAAATATGTGTCTCCCCGTGCACAAGCAACCGACGAGAAAGTGAAGACGTGGCGGGTGATGAGATGTGACTCCCCATGTGCGAGCAACCGATGAGAAGATGAAGATCAACGTGAAGAGGATGCGCACCAGTTAAGTTGAGTTCCTGCATGAGGCTATGCGTTTAGTCGGCATGTAGCACGCTAAGATGAGGCAGCATGGCTGGTAGTCCAGGTAATCGTTGATTTCAGTCTATAATAATCGGCATGAAAAAAAATGGTGATGAAGTGGTGGCATCATTGCAAGAAGAGGGAAGTTGCAGTGCGATAAGGTGCGTCACCGGAGGCAACCAGCGTCACAAGATGAACAGGTTGTCGTTTGCGAGTCTCGTCGAGTAAAGAGTCGAGTGTTTGCATTAGGGGGGATGATTGTTAGCTTAATCCAAACTTATTAGTCTGCAAGTCTATGTTGGTTTGTAGTGGTATAAGGAAAGCTAGCTTGAGTCGGTTTGCTTTCCTTGTATTACTCGAGTCCGGTTAGGATTAGTCTTATAGCAATCAGGCTTGCCGGTGTTTACTTCAGGTAAGTGTTTGTGTCTCTAGTAGTATACGTGTGTGTTGGTGAACAGGAAAGTGCAGGTTGAGTCGGTTTGGAGTTTCCTTGTGCTAGCTTCTACGTGCACACACGTGTTTGAGTCGGAGTAGCACAAGTTGGAGGCTGGGGTTGTGTATATATACACATCTTGGTGCGTGAGTTTTGTAACACCAAGAGAAAACAGAAAAGCAATAAAGAGAGGAATTAAAAAGTGCGAGACGCACCTTTGGCTATTAGTTCTTGTGCGCGTGCATTCGTGTTATTTTGATGTGATCGATCCTGAGGGCGAATTTCCAACAATTGGTATAAGCGCAAAGTTCGAGTGAAGCCGTGCTTGCCCCGGGGTGGCGACCCTGCTAGCGCCTCGGGGCGGGCGATAAAGTCGCAGGTGGAGCGACGACGAGGAGCGGACGATATAGTCGCTGGGTGGTGCAGCGACGTGGAGGGTTGGGCGGTAGTCGTTCGGCGGAGCGGCGACGAAAAGGCATGGACGCTATCGCAAGCGAGGTGACGAGGTGATCGTCATTTGACGGAACTATCTGGAGGAGGGCGACAGGGTTGTCGTCGGTAATGCTCGTTGATGGTTATGGAGGTGCCGAAGTTGCGATACCGAGGAAATCATCGAGATCATCGTTGGAGGGTGCAAGGTGGAGATGGCGAAGTTGCGAGCCGTCATCAAGTTGTGCACGGGAGTTCTTGTAAGTTGCGTCCAAGAGCTCAGGTGTGTGAGTCTTCTGTTGCAGTTGAGATGCGTCACCGGCGGAGGAGAATTGTGAGCGAGAGCGGGTGGAAAAAGGAATTCGTGCCTTGCGTTTCCGTTCGTAATCAAATTAAGGAGTTCCGGCGAGTTCATATACGGTGGAGATGAGTTGCACGTATATGGCGATTTGTGTTGCCACTGGACAGGAGGTGTCGTTCGATAAGATGTGGCATCGGCGACAATGAGAAAGTGAAGATGTGGCGGGTTAAAATATGTGTCTCCCCGTGCACAAGCAACCGACGAGAAAGTGAAGACGTGGCGGGTGATGAGATGTTACTCCCCGTGTGCGAGCAACCGATGAGAAGATGAAGATCAACGTGAAGAGGATGCACACCAGTTAAGTTGAGTTCCTGCATGAGGCTATGCGTTTAGTCGGCATGTAGCACGCTAAGATGTGGCAGCGTGGCTGGTAGTCCAGGTAATCGTTGATTTCAGTCTATAATAATCGGCATGAAAAAAAATGGTGATGAAGTGGTGGCATCATTGCAAGAAGAGGGAAGTTGCAGTGCGGTAAGGTGCGTCACCGGAGGCAACCAGCATCACAAGATGAACAGGTTGTCGTTTGCGAGTCTCGTCGAGTAAAGAGTCGAGTGTTTGGATTAGGAGGGGTGATTGTTAGCTTAATCCAAACTTATTAGTCTGCAAGTCTATGTTGGTTTGTAGTGGTATAAGGAAAGCTAGCTTGAGTCGGTCTGCTTTCCTTGTATTACTCGAGTCCGGTTAGGATTAGTCTTATAGCAATCAGGCTTGCCGGTGTTTACTTCAGGTGTAAGTGTTTGTGTCTCTAGTAGTATACGTGTGTGTTGGTGAACAGGAAAGTGCAGGTTGAGTCGGTTTGGAGTTTCCTTGTGCTAGCTTCTACGTGCACATACGTGTTTGAGTCGGAGTAGCACAAGTTGGAGGCTGGGGTTGTGTATATATACACATCTTGGTGCGTGAGTTTTGTAACACCAAGAGAAAACAGAAAAGCAATAAAGAGAGGAATTAGAAGCTGTGAGACACACCTTTGGCTATCAGTTCTTGTGCGCGTGCATTCGTGTTATTTTGATGTGATCGATCTTGAGGGCGAATTTCCAACAATTGGTATCGGAGCAAGGTTCGAGTGAAGCCGTGCTTGCCCCGGGGTGGCGACCCTGCTAGCGCCTCGGGGCGGGCGATAAAGTCGCAGGTGGAGCGACGACGAGGAGCGGACGATATAGTCGCTGGGTGGTGCAGCGACGTGGAGGGTTCGGCGGTAGTCATTCGGCGGAGCGGCGACGAAAAGGCGTGGACGCTATCGCAAGCGAGGTGACGTGGTGATCGTCGTTTGACGGAACTATCTGGAGGAGGGCGACAGGGTTGTCGTCGGTAATGCTCGTTGATGGTTATTTAGGTCCCGAAGTTGCGACACCGAGGAAATCATCGAGATCATCGTTGGAGGGTGCAAGGTGGAGATGGCGAAGTTGCGAGCCGTCATCAAGTTGTGCACGGGAGTTCTTGTAAGTTGTGTCCAAGAGCTCAGGTGTGTGAGTCTTCTGTTGCAGTTGAGATGCGTCACCGGCGGAGCAGAATTGTGAGCGAGAGCGGGTGGAAAAAGGAATTTGTGCCTTGCGTTTCCGTTCATGATCAATTTAAGGAGTTCCGGCGAGTTCATATACGTTGGAGATGAGTTGCACGTATATGGCGATTTGTGTTGCCGCTGGACAGGAGGTGTCGTTCGATAAGATGTGGCATCGGCGACAATGAGAAAGTGAAGATGTGGTGGGTTAAAATATGTGTCTCCCCGTGCACAAGCAACCAACGAGAAAGTGAAGACGTGGCGGGTGATGAGATGTGACTCCCCGTGTGCGAGCAACCGATGAGAAGATGAAGATCAACGTGAAGAGGATGCGCACCAGTTAAGTTGAGTTCCTGCATGAGGCTATGCGTTTAGTCGGCATGTAGCACGCTAAGATGTGGCAGCGTGGCTGGTAGTCGAGGTAATCGTTGATTTCAGTCTATAATAATCAGCATGAAAAAAAAATGGTGATGAAGTGGTGGCATCATTGCAAGAAGAGGGAAGTTGCAGTGCGGTAAGGTGCGTCACCGGAGGCAACCAGCGTCACAAGATGAACAGGTTGTCGTTTGCGATTCTCGTCGAGTAAAGAGTCGAGTGTTTGGATTAGGAGGGGTGATTGTTAGCTTAATCCAAACTTATTAGTCTGCAAGTCTATGTTGGTTTGTAGTGGTATAAGGAAAGCTAGCTTGAGTCGGTTTGCTTTCCTTGTATTACTCGAGTCCGGTTAGTATTAGTCTTATAGCAATCAGGCTTGCCGGTGTTTACTTCAGGTAAGTGTTTGTGTCTCTAGTAGTATACGTGTGTGTTGGTGAACAGAAAAGTGCAGGTTGAGTCGGTTTGGAGTTTCCTTGTGCTAGCTTCTACGTGCACACACATGTTTGAGTCAGAGTAGCACAAGTTGAAGGCTGGGGTTGTGTATATATACACGTCTTGATGCGTGAGTTTTGTAACACCAAGAGAAAACAGAAAAGCAATAAAGAGAGGAATTAGAAGGTGCGAGACGCACCTTTGGCTATCAGTTCTTGTGTATGTGCATTCGTGTTATTTTGATGTGATCGATTCTGAGGGCAAATTTCTAACAAGCTACACTTGCCTAGCTAAAAGGAGCAAATGCAAAGCAGATTCGGGTTGCTGGTGGCAAAGATTGCAAACTCACTCAGTAGGCTATCATGTGCAAGAAGCCTGTCGGCCGCCCAGAATAATTGTGTGCTCTATTGGACGTTTTACCTGTCTATTTTACCCTCCAGAACTTATAAGTTTGTAGCAGAGTTTATTACAAAAAAAAAACATTTTAAGATCTCTGTCTGTCTCTCTCTCTCTCTCAGATTATTGTTGCTGGTACTGGATTATGTAGTGCCATGAAATGGTGTCCATATAAGTTCTCTAGTCACGTCACCTAATCTGGTCAATATTGAGCTTGTATGTATGTTTCCAATGAATGACCCGGCCCATTTTCTCACGTAAAACGGTAGTATTGACAAATCTAGAAATTTATGTGCATAAATTTTCAAAAGATCCCAGTAAATAACATATAATCCAGTAAACATTCTCATAAAATGTCAGCTATTTTTGCCACATGATTTGCGAGAAACACGACTATTTACTTTCAAACTAAAATTTGCATTAAGAATTTAAACTGTGCATAATGAAAATATTTCTCTAAATTAATAATAATTCTGTAGGCATTCTGGTAAGTCCATGGCTCTTTTGAACATGAAGTTTGCGAGAAATATGCTTTATTTTTTCAAGGCTTAAATTGGGTTGGAAAAAATGCCTTAAGAACGGCCCCACATAACCTTGGTGAGCAGTCTGGTAAAATCTCAACGCTTTCTTATCATGCTTTCGGACATATCTGCTGAGTTTCAACCTGAAATATTAGGTTAATTAAAATGCTAATGGGATACATAATACTAACATGCATGTTTAGTTTAAGCATCAAATTTTGGGTTCAATATTCAAACTGGACACATACATTTAAAAAACTCCAGTAAGTTCTGCACAAAAGCACCTTTTGACATTTGATTTGAGCGAAGCATTCTTTTTTACTTTTGGCAAACAAGAGAAAAGCATGCTTCTTCACTACAGCTGAAACATTTATAGCCACCACCTTAGCGGTGACTAGTACACAAAATGCTTGTCACTAATAACTGATAAGAGAAATACGTGCTGATATTTAACCAGAATGCTCCCTGTATTGTGCAACTCATATTAGTTTCATTTTTTTTTCATTTCCTCAGTGTAACTTGTACTTATCAACTACATACTTGATCCACTACATATCAACACCACTACCATCACAGACAGTGAAGATAAGAGAGCTCTCCTTTCTAGTGGTTGTGAGGGCCCAACCGGGAAGAAGCACGTGGTGGGCAACCTCCTTTGTTGCTGCTGGCTTTCCATCCCAAATTCCCAAACCTAGTATGGCGGTGGAGACCAAAGACACAGCCATGCCGAGTCACATTCTTCCTTCCAGGGAGATACATCAGGAAGAACACGGAGAGCACGCCGCCATCCGACATTTCTCCCTTCTTCCTCCATGGTATAAAACGGATCTGGGATGGCATGGCATGGACCCGAGCTGACGCGACACAGCTAGCCCCAACTGTGGCTGGCCTCCCACGGTGACCCGTCCTCGCCCATGACTTTAATTTGACGACGGGGAGCATGTCCACCTCAATGTCTAATTACATTAGTTATTATATTATATAAACTGTGTGTATTATTGTACAAATGCAAGTATTATTGCATAACGAGTATATGGATTGTACTGTATGTATTATGGTTTTGTGTATTTTTATCTAATAAATTGGTATCTCTAACTGTATTACTCTTCAGATTCCACGGGTTTGCTTGAAAAGTCATGTTTTTTTTCTGCTCCTAATGATCCTTTGGACCGAGAAACAACCAAGTACCTCTTGATTCCTCGCCATCTCAAGCAATTTATATTAAATTGAATATAATAAAATCATTTGACCCATAAATTTTACTAAGACATCCTCCATTCCATAATACATTGAGTAGTCAGTAACATTAGAACAAACCCTTTACCCAATAAATAAATTATTAGTACGTGATGTTTGTGATACAAAATCACAACTACATATAAGTACTTCTGAGTATGAACCTAACAATATCCATTTATGGCAAGTCAAAGTCTCGTCCTAACAACGAAACCATTAATAAATTGTCCGCAGAAGGAAAACAAATGGACTTGAATCTAAGAGAACTTAAGAAGTGTCAAAAAACGTCTTACATTAAGGGATGGAGGGAGTAGTAACTTTTAAATGAGATGAATGATTGTGAGAGCGTCGCGCTCATGCATGGCTGGAAGCAATGTCACAATTCCACTTAGCTTCATGCTCGAAAGAGGGATGCACGACGTCCGGGTGTGGTCAGCCGTTGGTGGAGGCATGGAGCGTTAGCAAAAGCGGTAAGCTGTCATGGTCAAAGCACAATAAATGTACATATTATTTGGCCAGGACCAAGGGCATAGTTCCGCCCCTGCTCTAATCCAAGGTGAGGACTGGTTTTCTAATCTGGTGAAGGTCATTCCCAACCCTACTCCAGCCTGCATTACGAACCCAAAACCCTCAACCGTTGATGCAGCCCACATCATTACCGCCTCTACCTACTGGATGCTCCCATATGACCAATGATTGACATAAACTATGTGTTTAGGAAAGAAGTACCTATGTG
This sequence comes from Triticum urartu, assembly GCF_003073215.2. NCBI lineage: Eukaryota > Viridiplantae > Streptophyta > Magnoliopsida > Poales > Poaceae > Triticum > Triticum urartu. The sequence continues at coordinate 525,614,170 of NC_053026.1, forward strand.
TTTAGGAAAGAAGTACACAACTATGATGTAGCAAACGCAAAATTATGTTGATCTCAGCTTCTGTTTGAGGTGCTTCAACTATAACTGTTGAGCTTATTTTATAAACTGTTGCAAAAAGGAAAATAAAAAGAAGTTGAACTTATGTCTGGAAACATTCTAAAAACCTCCCAAATGTACCAAGGGAAAGTACAATACAACACTTCGATCCAATATCTTATTTACTGTTTGACAAGATAAGATTTTTAATTATTTTTAGTGGATTTCACAAAAAGCACGCCCCAAACTAACTATAAAAGACACCTCTTGGTTCATGGTGAAGTTGTGTGGGGATGATTCCACCCACACTAAGGTTCCGTATGGGTCTCCAAACAATCTTTCCACCAAAAACAGTAAAATACCCAAAAAAGACTGTTTAGCCAAAGTTCTAGTTGTCCATTCAAGTACACACTACACACCAAAAACAGTAAAATACCCAAAAAAACATGTTATATTGATTTCAGACTATTTGTTTGTTTGGTATGATTCACACTACACACCTGAGAAATTCTTGGCTAGGTAACTTCATGTTTTGTGCAGAAATGTAAACATTGACCATCATTTCAAGGATTCACATGTTTAGTTAGCCCCTTTGGACGTAAATGTTAAATATGTGCATAAAGCTTGGTTTCAGGCCATAGTAGCAAATTTTAGAAGTTTGGGTTAACAGGTGTAAAACAAGATTGCAGTTCACCCTAAGAAAAAGACTACCGTCAAATACTACCACTCCCTGCAAAATCCATATAACCGAGAACATAACAAGATCAACTTCGAGATGCTTCAATAGTCAAAACACATAGAGAAATATGTGTTCTCTTAGGGAAAAATCGGAAATAAAATGAAAGTTGGTTTAGAGAACATAAGACATACGTAGCATAACTGAGTCCAAACTGAATCTTAATGTTCATGAACAAAGGAACTATGAAGTTGGTACTTGACCCTTCTTGTTGCATTGCACACAAGGCTCGGAAACTGCTTGATCTCCATTGATCGATCCTGAACCTTTCATTCATTAGCATTTCCTCCTGAAAATAATCATCAAAATTTATAGTCAAAAGTGATTCGAACAATTAATGTAACATGCCAAATAATGTCGTTACAAAAAAATATACAGCTAATTTTAGCGTTTGTTGACGACAAAAAATGTGCCCATCTTTATGTAGGAGGTCCAGATCTTGACAATAATGTCTATCTGAAAGTGATAAATAGATATAACTGAATCTTAATTTGCAAAAACTAAGCAATTACAGTCTTGTTGATGACCTTTGTTATAGCTAATGTGAACTTTTCATCATTTCGTGCATCAGCCAGTTGAATATATAAGTACCTCAACAAGCGCTACCCTTATCTAGCACCTTCACACAAAATAAGAAATTTAAATAACGAGTACATGAACAAAGTTCTTACACAACATTTGTTCTTCACAACTCAGAGAGAAATAATATTTCATCTTACACAAGCATCAGCATCTCGAGCATATAAAGCATCAGAATTAAGATATAAAAATCATTCAAAATTTATATTGAGAACAAGTCAATTAGGACAACTTTAGTTTCATGCCCAATACATTATGAGAAGACACACAAGTAGAGTTGTACAAGAAAAAGAAAAATGATAGAAATTTATATCAGTAGAACGATAGTAGATGTCGCTGTGCTTAATTATTTTTATGTTGTGAAAACACTACAGTCTTCCTAGAAATTAAGCTTAGCTCTCATCTTAGTGAAATTTAGAACCTTAACAAGAGCACCATGGGACTTAATTATATTGTAAATTGGGCAAGATCCGCAGCTTCTTCAGAAGGAATTAGTAATGCACACAGAGTGAATCCAAATATTTGAACCCTTGAGAGATGAGGCGCAATGCTACCACTTTCTTAATCACCCACTTAAATGTGCCCAGTTTCTTGCTTCCCTCTGTTCTTTTTCTCATATTTCGTATCTATATTATAGGTGTGCCACATACTTAATTGTGCGATGTGAGCTTCTACCATCCTTGGTGAAACAAAATGATGGCCTTTCGGTAGACATCTCACACCTAATTTCTTGATTGTCACTTGTAACGATGAAGCTAAAATAATTGATATACTTAACAGACCAGGCAAACCCTAGAGAGCAAGAACCATGGAAATAAAAAGACGTAAGTAAGTAGGCAGATAATTAACTACAATCATTTGACCGAGATCAGTACTTGACGCTATGGTTAGAAAGCATATTATGGTCTATCAAATAAATGAAACAAACTAACGTAGTGTCGTCGCCCATATGTGATCATAAACTTGAAATTTGGGATTCTAAGGCCATTTAAATTTCAAGATGTTGCAAACACAACAGGAATGGAGTGAGTATTCACAAAATTAAATTAAATCATATGCTAGATTTCTGGCACTAAGCAATACGGTTACAAATGAAATAAAAGAGGGTTTTCCAAATATACGGTTCTCGACTTCCCATTCAAAATTGTCGCCCTTGTCAAACAAAAGACGTTGAAACTTCTAGTAGGGGATGAAAACCCTAGCTAGACCTAGGGAAAACATGGACTTTCTGACTAGAAAAATAGCATTAGTTCACAAATCCATAATTTCCACGACCATTGAAAATCAGATACCGATATATCACACCCACTGAGTATGACATATCTACACTTTTTCAATACCCGTCATAATGAACATGACATACTGGAGGTTCATAATCTATAAACCCTATCTAGAGGTTGGAAAATCATAATGACCATATACCTGTCCGGGAAATATATATATATATATATGGCATCTTAATTCTTTCGTCACTTTGACCATTGATTGACTAAGTATCTATCCACCAAGTATATATGATATATCTAATATTTTTTCGCTCCCATTCAAAATAATTGACCAAATACATGCATCATGAGTTCTCAAAAAGAAAAACCCCACATGCATCATGATTAGCAGAGCAGCTTATTAGCTAGTTACAATGAAAACCAACCTGAAATGGAGACAGACATTCTGATTTCTAGAGTCTAATAGTCCCATAGATGAAGATACAACAAAAAAACAACATCAAATAATTAACAGAACAGAGATGTATGCACGTTATCTCCATAGATTTGGTTTCGGCTGAATCCAGCAAAGGGCCTCCGAAAAACCCTGGACCTTTTTCTTATAAGATAACTCCGGCCTGCCATTGGCTATGTCGGATATCGCCAACTTATGATCTGGATCCTCTTGATTGTCATCCAGATGCTCGGAGAAGTATACAAAATTCATCTTGAGCCCCGCAATGCTTGCTCCACCATGGCCTGACATGAAGATATTTGACACGAACAATGTCCGATGACCAACATCCATCACTGTAGACCACATCCGTTTACCGGCGAAGACATCACACATGTAGACCAGGTGTGTCGGGTGTTATTCTCAAGTGCAGTGCCAATGAGGTGAAGCTTGCCGTCCACTTGCAGGTAGCTGCGGGGCCAGATCCATTCGGGCGGACTGAAGCATCTCCATAGCACCGCCACACTCTGAGTAGCACTGGCTTCGTAGCAGATGGAGATCCCGAGGTTTTCACCGATCGCCGGGGACGTGCTGCCGTGGCAGTGCACGATCGACCGGATGCAGCACGTCAGTTCGGCGTGGAGCACCGTCCACAATCTGTCAAAATGTGTAAAGTTTGACTTTGCAGAAAATCTATATTCACTGCATTATGAACGGAGGGAGTATATTATATAAATTGTGTGTATTATTGCATAAATTGAAATTAGATATGGATTGTACTATAGGTATTATGGCGTATTGTGTATTTTGTGTAACAAATTGATATCTCTATCTGTATTACTCTTCAGATTCCATGGGTTTGCTTGAAAAATTATGTTTTTTTACTCCTAATGATCTTTTGGAACGAGAAACAACCAAGTACCTCTTGGTTCCTCGCCATCTCAAGCAATTTATATTAAATTGAATTGAATAAGATCATTTGACCCATATAAATTTTACTAACACATCCTCCATTCCAGAATACACTGAGTATTTAGTGACATTAGAACAAACCCTTTAGCCAAAATATAAATTATTAGTACGTAATTTTTGTGATACGAAATCACAACTACATATAAGTACTTCTGAGTATGAACCTAACAACATCAATTTTATGGCAGGTCAAAGTCTCGTCCTAACAATGAAACCTTAAATAAATTGTCTGAAGAAGGAAAACAAGTGGAGTTGAATCAGAGAGAATTTAAGAATCAGAAGCTAGTAATTTTTAAAGGAGTCGAATGATTGTGAGGGCATCACGCTCGTGCATGGCCAGAAGCCATGTCACAATTCCACTTGGCTCCATGCTCGAAACGAGGGATGCACGACGTCTAGGTGTGGTCAGTGGTTGGTGGAGGCGTGGAGTGTTAGCAAAAGCGGTGAGGTGGCATGGTCAAAGCACAATCAATGATGTGTACATATTACTTGGGCCAGGACCAAAGGCATAGTTCCTCCCCTGCTCCAAGGTGACGAATGGTTTCCTTATCTGGTGAAGGTCACTCCCAACCCTACTCCAGCCTGCATTGCGAATCCACTGCTGATGCAGCCCATGTCATTGCCGCCTCTGTCTGGATGCTCCCATATGACCACAGATTGACATCAACTATCTGTTGTGGAAAGAAGTACACGACTATGTTGTTGCAAACGCAAAATTATGTCAATCTCAGCTTCTGTTTGAAGTGCTTCTACTATAACTGTTGAGCTTATTTTATAAACTGTTGCAAAAAGGAAAGTACAAAGAGGTTGAAGTTATGTCTAGACGCATTCTAAAAACCTCCCAATTGTACCAAGGGAAGGTACAATACAACACTTTGATCGAATTTCTTATTTACTGTTTGCAAAGATAAAATTTTAAATTATTTTGAGTGGATTTCACAAAAAGCACGTTCCAAACTTTAAAAGATACCTCTTGGTTAATGGTGTAATTGTGCGGAGATGACTCCACCCACTAAGGTTAGGCATGGTTCTCCAAACAATCATTCCGCCAAAAACAGTAAAATACCAAAAAACACCATGTTTTTGCTAAAGTTATGGTTGTTCATTCAACTACACTAGTATATTGATTTCAAACTATGTGTTTGTATGATATGATTCATAGTACATACCTGAGAAACTCTTGGCTAGATAACTTCATGTTTTGTACAAATGTCAACATTGACCATCATTTCAAGGGATTCACATGTTTAATTAGCCCTATTGGACGTAAATGTTAAATATGCACATAAAGCTTTTGGTTTCAGGCCATAGTAGCAAATTTTAGAAGTTTGGGTTAACAGCAGAAAAAGAAGATTGATGTTCACCCGAAGAAAAAAAATACTATCAAATACTACCACTCCCTGCAAAATCCATATTTAACCGAGAACATCACAAGATCAACTTCGACATGCTTGAATAGTCAAACCACATAGAAAATATGTGTTCTCTTAGGGAAAAGTCGGAAAGGAAATGGAAATTGGTTCATAAAACGTAAGATATAGGTAGCATAACTGAGTCCAAACTGAATCTTAAAGTTCATGAACAAAGGAACTACGAAGTTGGTACTTGACCCTTCTTGTTGCATTGCACACAAGGCTCAGAAAGTGCTTGATTTCCATTGTTCGATCTTGAACCTTTCATTCATTAGCATGTCCTCCTGAAAATAATCATCAAATTTATAGTCAAAAAGTGATTCGAACAATTACTGTAACATGCCAAATAATGTGGTTACAAGTTACAACAAAATATACAACTAGTTTTAGATGAAAAAAATAGCTGGAAATTTGGACCATGAGGACAGTTGTAAGAGGTCGAGATCTTGACAATAATGTCTATTTGAAAAAGATAAATAGTTAAAACTGAATCTTAATTTGCAAAAACTAAGCAACTACGATCTTGTCGATGACCGTTGTTATATCACACATGAGGTAGTGTTCATGTGAAGTTTTCATCGTTTCGTGCATCAGCCAGTTGAATATATAAGTATCTCAACAAACGCTAGCTAGACCTAGGAAAAACATCGACTTTCTGAGTAGAAAAATACAATTAGTTCACAAATTCAGTGGACCAATTTCAAGTACCATTGAAAATCGCATACCGATATATCATATGCACTGAGTATAACATATCTACACTTTTTTTCAATACCCGTCATAATTAACTTGAGTACATGACATACTGGAGTTAAATAATCTATAAACCCTATCTAGAGGTTGAAAAATCATAATGACCATACACCTGTCCGGCAAATATATATGGCATCGTAATTCTTTCCTCACTTTTACCATTGATGGACTACCGATCTATCCAGCAAGTATGACATCTAATATTTTTTCGCCCGCGTTGACAGTAATGAAACAAACACATTCATCATGATTAGCAGAATAGCTTAACTAGTTACAATGAAAACCTACATGGAATAGTAAGACGGACAGTCTGATTTCTAGAATCTCATAGCCCCATAGATCAAGATACAACAGAAAACAACATCAAATAATGAACAGGACAGAGATGTACGTACCTTGTCTCCATAGATTTGGTTTCGGCTGAATCTAGCAAAGAGCGTCCGAAAAACCATGGACCTTTTTCTTATAAGTTAACAACTCCGGCCTGCCATTGGATATCTCCAACTTATGATCTTGATCCTCTTGACGGCCATCCAGATGCTCGGAGAAGTATACAGAATTCATCATGAGCCCCGCAATGCTTGCTGCACCATGGCCTGACATGAAGATATTTGACACGAACAGTGTCTGATGGCCAACATCCATCACTCTAGACCACATCCGTTTTCCGGCGAAGACATCGTACTTGTAGACCTGGGTGTGGTGGGTGTTATTCTCAAGCACAGTGCCAACGAGATGAAGCTTGCCGTCCACTTGCAGGTAGCTGCGGGGGCAGATCCATTCGGGCGGACTGAAGCATCTCCACAGCGCCGCCACACTCGGAGTAGCACCGTCGACGTAGCAGATAGAGATCCCGAGGTTTTCACCGATCGCCAGGAACGTGCTGCCGTGGCAGTGCACGACCGACCGGATGCGGCACGTCAGTTCGGCGTGGAGCACCGTCCACGATCTGTCAACCCCGACGCGACAGAAGGCGACGCTGAAAGATGAAGCAAGCTGCGCCATGGCCACGCAGCCCGCAGAGTCGGGCTGCGAGGATAGCACGATGTCGCGGAACAGCAGCTCCCTCATCTCGCTTAGCCTAATGGCACGCACCTCGTTGTAGTTGGGAGAGGAATGGACGACCCACCGTCCGTCAACGTCAATGGACAGTTTCCTAAAGCAGGCCGCCCCGAGTTTGTTGTTGGCCGGCGGGAGCGCGACGGTGACGCCAGTGAAGGGGTTGAGGAGCGTTACAGAGGTTGCCTCGTCCACCAGCGCCAGCCACCCGCGCGACGAGCCGCACAGAACCTTGCCTTGCAGGTCCGGGAGGTTGGCCGTGAGGATCTTGCCGTCGGACGGCCTGTAGAAGCTGGTGGAGCTGCCGTCCTGGGACTCCGGCAGCATCAGAAGGGGAGCGAAGCCCCCGAGCGGCACCGCGTCGCGCCAGGCCCTGCCGGTGAGCCGGAAGCTGCCGACGTCTTGGCCGGACGGGAGCCTCTGGGCGATGCACCGCAAGAGATCGGATGGTAGTTCGGTGATGCGACCCTGCTGCAGCCTCGCCTGCAGTCTCGGGCTTCTCCGAAGAGTAGAGGGCGCCGCCATGGTGTCGAGAGAAAGGGAGTGAAAGGGATCTCGATCGCCGGCTTGGCTGGTTGGAGGATGGGGAGAGCGGCGGATGGTCTGTGTCGGTGTTTTGATTTTCGGTTTGAGCTTTTTTTCGCCCTAGGCCGAGATGGCCGAAATTCGGTCATTTTCAAAAATTTCAGCTCAAATTTGACCAAATTTTGAATGCAATTTGACTTAAAGTTGACCAAAATTTAACAAATTTGACCAATTTCGGCCTAAAGAAATCCTTTTTCCGCCCCAGGTCTGAGGAGATCCACCTGAGGTGCCAGACAAGGTTAGAAATACTGCTGGCAGCAGCAGACCAGGCCGGAAAGTTTTGGAATTCATTGAATGCGCATTGAATACGGCGGGAGAGGATTGTGTATGCAGGATCGCGCCAAAGCATATCCAGGGGGTAAGTTGGAATGCATTGAATGCGATCGTAATTACTTGCAATTTCTGGCCTTCTCCGCGTTCCCTCTCTCATGTCAAATGCAAGAAAGACGTCCTGTGGTCTAGCAGCGTGGCCTCGCTAGCTACATCTCTTGGACTACTAGATGCCTAAAAAGGATTAAACGTGTTGATCAATTCTCGTTCTAAATCTTCAAAGTTGGATGAAAATCCAACGGTGGACCTAACGACCCATCATCCATCTTCCTCCTCGATCGGGGCAACCGTCACTGTTCCTCTCCTCCTCCGGATGCGCACATCTGTTTTCCTTCTATCTAAACCACACAGGCCATCAGATTTTTAGGGGAGCCCGCACACAACACTACCCACATCAATCAACCCTATTCCTCATCACTGCCGGCTACGTCGCAACTCGCTGCCGCTCGTAGCGCTGTCTCCGGTGAGGTCTTGGCTCGGTCTTGGAGGGGTTGCTCCTCACCGCCGCTTGTCACGTTGCCCTCATCTTTTGCCTCAATTGATGTGAAAAAGGTTTTATGTTCGGAATCAATTGATGTGAAAAAGGTTTTCAAGCATCTTACATGTTGCAAAACAACTATTGTAGAGATGTCATCCTTCTACCAAAAATACCAATTGAACACTCGTCTAAAGTAAAAATATGTGCACCGGTTGAAATCATCACTAGTAGAAAAAGGGACTTTTGTCCCGGTTGGTAAGGCCCCTTTAGTCCCGGTTTTCGAATCGGGACTAAAGGGTCGGTACTAATGCCTCTCCCCTTTAGTCCCGGTTCTTACACGAACCGGGACTAAAGGGCGCGGCCACGTGGAGCTCCACCTTTAGTCCCGGTTGGTAACACCAACCGGGACTAAAGGAAATTTTATGATTTTTTTATTTTTTTTTATTTTCAAATTTCTGAATTATTTTAATCTTTAGTGTGTAATCACCACCCCTCATCACTGCTCAATTTATCCTCTAATCACCCCTCATCATTCCAAATCATCTAATTTCCCGAACGGTCACCCATCCTCCCACTCCCCCAGCCTGAGCACGCTTAACTTCCGGGTTCTATTCTCTCTCGTTTCCAAGTCTGCACTTGTTGTTTTCCTGACAATAGTAAGATGTCAATCCTATTAACCTTCATGAATTTTGCTTGAGCATGAAGTGACACATTTCACTGTTTGAGTTTGAAACTATTGTTTTAAAAAACAATAATTATTTAGTAACACTAATATTTCTTGAATAATTAGTTTGACCATTGTTTGACCACAGTTTGACCAGATTTGACCAAAATTCAAAATAACTGAAATAATTATTTAGTAACACTAATATTCTAGAATAATTAGTTTGACCATTGTTTGACGACAGTTTGACCACTATTTGACCAGAATTGACTAGTAATTTTTTCGATTTTTTCCACTCTAAATCTTAAAAGCCCCGTAACTTTTTTTCTGTTAGGTTTTTGAGGATTTTGAAAATGTTTAACGGGGTTTAAATTCGGATGTAACTTTTCGAGTTCGTATGCAAAAGTTATGCCCATTTTACAAATTCCAGAGAGATTTTGCAAATAAAGTCGAAATTCATATTTGTAAATTTTCCCAACAAGTAGACCACATATCACATAGGAAACTTATTTTATTTTATTTTTTTTGACATTTCCATCATTTTCTTTTGTTTTTTCTAAAACTGAAAAGGCAGTCCCGGGGGGGTGTTTGAAAATGGGACCTTTAGTACCGGTTCGTGCCATAAACCGGTACTAATGCCTCAAAACCCATTAGTACCGGTTGGTGGCACCAACCGGTACTAAAGGTCTAACCTTTAGTCCCGGTTGGTGCCACCAACCGGGACTAATGGGCATCGCACCCTTTAGTCCCGGTTCGTGGCATGAACCGGGACTAAAGGGCGCAGGTGAACCGGGACTAATGCCTTAGCCGCACGAACCGGGATAAATGCTCACGTTAGTCCCGGTTCTTGACTGAACCGGGACTAATGTGAAAACTGCCCCGTGACCAAAGCCCTGTTTTCTACTGGTGCATATATCTGGCACGGGGCCTCAGATTTTTAGGGATTTATTTCTGCCTTTACAGCGATGTTCATTCACTGTGAAACAATGTTTGCGCATGTATGTGAGTCCATACGTTTGTACTGTGTTTCTACAAAAATTGGAGCTTGGTGTTTCACAAGAAGAAATTTGCAATCCTCCATCACAGATTAGTCCTTTTGGAACTTCATAAGAAGAAAACATAGATATATTATCACACATATGTATATTGACAATGTGTCAATCCAGCATTCGGGAGAATGACATACTGAAAGAAAAGTAGAAAATTTACCATACCCTACTTCCTTCATCTCAATATTGGTAATAACAGAATTAGCATCTTGTTGTTCTTCCCATGTTGTCGCATCTCAAAGCGACTCTCACAATCAGGATACTAATGTCCTTCACCGCATAACAAGAGTATTGGATAAGTGAGATCGGGAAAACCGGCTCCAGCTGTCCCTTGATCCAACGAGATGACAAATCATGGAAGATGAGCTCTTCGCGGCAATCTGCGGAGTATTCCCTGTTCCCATATCATACGGTCCGGCCCGGAGCGAAGATCTCGCCTAGCCGAGGTGGCCAGTTGAGTCGGCGACGAGGGTGGTGTGGCGCTAGAGACGAAAAGATGTGCCAACACGAAGCTCATGCCGGAACCGACTTGAGAGTTGATCTAGAATCTCATCAAGCCGTGATGTTCACCTAGCAGGACCTGTAAGGACTACCACTGTCAGAGATAAATCCGACAGATCCCTCGGTAGGGTCCTAGCTAGAGCACTTGACACGATGGTAACTGAGGCAAGGTTTTACACTAGTAGAAAACAGGGCATTGGTCCAGGCAAGATAAGAGCATTAATCCCGGTTCTATTACAAACTGGGACCAATAGGTGCATCACTCCCGGTTCGTGAGGCCAGGGCGCCGAACGGGCCTCGGGGGCCATAGGTTCTGGTTCGTCTGGCCCCTTTGGTCCAAGTTCCAGACACGAACCGGGACCAAAGGGCCTCGCTCCTGGCGCAGCCCCTTTAGTCCTAGATTAGGGGGTCCTCAGGTGTCCGGTCTATTTGATATGGGCCAGACTGATGGGCCGTTAAAGCGAAGCAGAAGACCACCTCCCATGTCCGGGGAGGACTCCTATGTATGTAGAACGGCAAGATTGGTGTCCGGGTGTAGTACTCCTTTCCTCTATGAACCGACTTTGTACAACCCTAGGACCCTCTGGTGTGTATATAAACCAGAGGGTTTAGTCCACAGGGATCATCAGAATAATCATAGGCTAGACAGCTAGGGTTTAGCCATTACGATCTCGAGGTAGATCAACTCTTGTAACCCCTATACTCATCGAATACAATCAAGCAAGACGTAGGGTTTTACCTCCTTTAAGGGGGCCCAAACCTGGGTAAACATCGTGTCCCCGTTGTCACTTGTTACCACTGATCCTTAGACTCACAGCTTGGGCCCCCCTACCCGAGATCTACCGGTTTTGACACCGACAATGGTGCTTTCATTCAGAGCTCCGTTGTGTAGTCATGAAAAGCAATCTATGGCTCGCCTTGTCATCAACAACGATATCACTTCTGGAAGGAGCCTAACTTCAGGACAGGTCCTCCAGCTCAGCGGTTTCATCATGGGTGCCTGCATGGCCATCAAGCCGATAGCGCCCCCCATGATCGCCAAACACCACCCCCACATCAGTCTCGAATACTCCGAAAAGATGGATCTGGTGGACATCTCGCCCCTAAACGAGCTGCTAGATCGCATCGCCGCCCTAGGGCTTTCAACGGACTATGATCGGATCGGGCTTAAACCTGACTAGAGGGAAATCAATCTCCCGCCAATCACTCACCTGGTAGCGGTCATCGAGGAACGAGCCGAAAACACTTCTTTCCCTAAATTAAGGACCAGCTATGTTCGGATCTCCGAACCTCTTGAGTCGGATACCCTTACTATGGATGAGATACCGCTTTCCCCGAACTCAGGGTCGGACATAGGTTGCGGAGAGCACTTGGATCTTCCCGGACCCGAAACGGTGACCTCGGAGATTTTACAAGCTTCATATACAATCTTGGGTCGGGAGTCGAGTTTTAGCCCACCCACCCACCACAATCAATACTCTCCAAGTAATTTAGGCCCTCCAAACATATGTGACCTAATGTATGTACGGCAGCAACCTCAATAAACGGGCCATCACTTTTGGACCAGGTTCCTACTTGTTAAAAATAAGATTAAAGATTGCTACAACGACGATGCAGTCTCGGTCTTTCATCGCAATTGTACCGATGAGGGAATTCGGAATGCCCTCGGCCGCTGTCGCATAAAAATTTTCACCGAACTATCACACGTAGTACGAAATTACTGCGCGATGGAAAGCACATGGAAGGCCCAGAAAAATCCAATCGGCACCTGCCGCCTTTTAGCAGTGCACTGCCCGGGCAAAACGGATACACCCTTACGAGGCATCTGACCATAAGCCCATCGGCAAGAAAAACAAACCTTTTGTGGGATACAGGTCCGTCCTTGATGAACTCCTCGACAAGCCATGTCCGATACATGCGACACCAAGCACAGACTCAACTGACAGCCTCCGAGCATGTTGGGTCCTCCGGCAGGTAGCTAAAAGTGGCGAGGCCATCCTCACCACTGCCACTTCAGAGAAGCACTCTCAGGAGGATGATGATTTTAAAGTCCTTACGGTCTTCGAGACTTTCTCCTCAAATAATCGGCGTAAGAGGGCACTTCGCGACCTCGCCGAAGTATACCAAGTAACCATAGTGAGCCCATGGAATGAAGCGGCAATAACCTTCACCACTGACGACGAACCAAGGGCCCGATCAGTCTGAGCACCCGCCGCTTTAGTTCTAAACCCAATTGTGGACGGCTTTCAACTTACCAAAGTGCTCATGGACGGCGGCAGTGGGCTTAACCTCATCTAGGAGGACACGCTCGACAAAATGCAGGTTGACAAAACACGCAACAAGCAAAGCAGTACCACCTTTCGAGGCATCATCCCGAGTCGACAAGCGTGATGTTTGGGGAGAATTAAACTTGACGTAGTATTCGGCACGCCTGAAAATTACAGGTTGGAAGAGTTTCTCTTTCACATTGCTCCCTTCAATAGCGCATATCATGCCCTTCTAGGGAGGGGTGCTTCTTCACGCTTAAAATGTCGGTGCCCAATGGAATAATCAGAGTTACGAGTGATCCAGATAAAAAAGTCTGCGCCGAAAACAAAACCGCATCCTTGGCCCTTGAGGCACTGTCCGAAGCCTTTGCGGCCGAAGAACTAACTCTTGGAAATATGCCCTAGAGGCAATGATAAAATGGTTATTATTATATTTCTTTGTTCATGATAATTGTCTATTTTTCATGCTATAATTGTGTTATCCGGAAATCGTAATACACGTGTGAATACATAGACCACAACACGTCCCTAGTGAGCCTCTAGTTGACTAGCTCGTTGATCAAAGGATAGTCATGGTTTCCTGACTATGGACATTGGATGTCATTGATAACGGGATCACATCATTAGGAGAATGATGTGATGGACAAGACCCAATCCTAAGCATAGCTCAAAGATCGTGTAGTTCGTTTGCTTTAGCTTTTCTAAATGTCAAGTATCATTTCCTTAGACCATGAGATTGTGCAACTCCCGGATACCGTAGGAGTGCTTTGGGTGTGCCAAACGTCACAACGTAACTGGGTGACTATAAAGGTACATTATAGGTATCTCCGAAAGTGTCTGTTGGGTTGGCACGAATCGAGACTGGGATTTGTCACTCCGTATGACGGAGAGGTATCTCTGGGCCCACTCGGTAATTGTAAGTGCATCTAGTGCCACCCCTAGTTGGTTTTGGAGTATTGACGACAAACCTAGTTGAGGGACTAATGTGTTTGTGAGAATTGCAGGATAACACAGGTAGAAGTCCCTCATTGATTTGGTTTTATTACCAGAGATGACCCCTAAAAATGTACGAAGACTTTGAAGACAATGGTGGTTTATGAAGATATTCATATTGAAGACAATGACATGAGAAGACTCCCTATGAAGCTTATGGAACTCGAAGACTTAGAACCTTCGTAGTTTTATTTCATTTATGTTGTGTCATAGGAATCACCGTATTGTTAAGTGGGGTCCAAGAGAACCAGTCAGAATGACTGAAGTGATGCCTAATTCAAATCCTATGTCTTCGAGCGAAGACTTTGAGAGAAAATCTTGTCCAGAGTCAGACAAGTCAGCTTTACTTGTAGCCCAAGTAAAGTTGCCGTGTGAGTTCAAAATTCGACCGTTGGTACACGTGTCAGTTCCTTAGTGACCCAGGGTCATTTCGGACAAATCAGGTCGGGTTGCCAAGTGGCTATAAATAGTCCACCCCCACAACCACAAACGGTTGGCTGCTCAGATTTCAGTGCACAGCTTTTGTCGTTTGAGAGCAACCCACCTCGAAGCCTTTGAAAGAAAAATTCCTAGTGAGGAGAAAAGCCCTAACCACCCAGAGCCAGAGTAAATTGGGCATCACTTAGTCTTTGTGTCTGTGTGATCTGAAGACTTATTACACTTGAGGACTGTGCATCCTCGAGACGGTTAGGCGTCGCGTTCTGAGCATCCAAGAGAAATTGTGGATTGCCAGTTGAACGAAGTCTGTGAAGGTTTGGGAGTCTACCTTGAAGACTTACCTGAGTGATTGCGCGAGGTCTGTGTGACCTTAGCTCAAGGAGAAAACGGTGAGGACTGGGTGTCTTGGACTAAGTGTCCTTGACTGGGTGTCCGGGACTGTGTGTCCTTTCGGGTTAAATACCTAGCCGCTCCAACCAGACGTACAGTTGTCACAGCAACTGGAACTGGTCCAACAAATCATTGTCTTCAACGTGTCACTGGTTTCATCTTCACTTCCTTTTACTTACAGTTATTCATTGTGAAGCCATTGCATGCTTGCTTTATCTTTTGTCTTCACAACATGAATGTATGATCTGTTTGGCTTCATAACTTCTTCCTACCTGATCCTTATTACACTGAAGCTGTTTGTCATTGCGCTTTCACTCTATTGAATACATGACCATGGCTGGCCTAGTGTAATCTAACTTCCGCTGCATAGTAATAGGCATAATCCTTCCATGTTTGTCTTCATAACTCTCACGTTTTGAAGACTTTCATAAAAATCGCCTATTCACCCCCCCTCTAGTCGATACTACGCACTTTCAATTGGTATCAGAGCAAGGTGCTCCCTTGTTCTGTGTGATTCGGTTTAACCACCTGGAGTTTTAGCTATGTCGACTGCAGGGATAATCAAAGTCTCCGCTGCGTGCCCCGTCTTTGATGGAACTGAATATCCCTACTGGAAGAATAAGATGCGCATGCATCTTGAAGCCATTGACGTCGACCTATGGTATGTCGTCGAGAACGGCGTTCCCAAGGCTGGAGAAGGTGTCACTGCTGCTGATGTCAAGAAATTCATTCAACTGGACTCTACTGCCAAGAACATCATCTGTGGTCATCTGACCAAAGTACAGTATGGCCGTGTGAGTGCTTTGAAGACATCCAAGCTGGTTTGGGACTAGCTCTCCAAGGTCAATGAAGGCATCTCAACTCAGAGAGATCAAAGAATCAGTGTCCTTCGCAATCTCTTCAACCGCTTCAAGCGAAATGACAATGAGAATGTCCAGCACACATTTGACCGGCTCAGACATCACAAATGAGCTTCAAGCCCTCGGCGCCACTGAGATCACCAAACATGAAATCGTCAAGACGCTGCTGAGATCACTTGATAGTTCGTTTGACATCCTGGCCCTGATGATTCAAGAACGTCCTGATTTCAAAACACTCGATCCATCTGACATACTGGAGAGGCTCAACACACATGAGTTTCAGCTTTCTGAGAAAAGAGATATCTATGGTCCAAACTATGGGCGAACTCATGCCTTGAAGGCAAAAGCTGCTTCCTCATCTGAAGAAGAATCTGACAGCAGTTCTGATGATCCTGAAGACATTGGAAGGGAACTTGCAATGCTAGTGAAGAAGTTCCAAAAATTCACCAAGAAGAAAGGCTTCAGAAAATCTTCACGATCAAGCTCAAGGAATGATGAAGCTTCTGCTCATGACTACAAGAAGAAAACATGTCACAAGTGCAAGAAAACTGGACACTTCATCTCTGAATGTCCACAATGGGACAATGAGAACAGAAGGAAGAAGAAGAGCAAGGAATATGATTCTGACGACAAGAAAAAGAAGAAATATCAAAGTCTTCTTCCAAGTCTTCATCAAAGTCTTCATCACACAAGAAGAGCTCATCTGGCAAGGCACGTGCGTTTGTTGGAAAGGAGATGGATTCAGAGGAGGAGTCCGCATCTGAGGAGGCAGAGGTGGAGTCTGAGGAGGAGTCTGATTCTGGCATTGCGACTCGGCTACAGCATACGTCGCCAAGTCCATCTTCAACACTGAAGACAATGACTGCATCACCGACACCGACGCAAATGACAAGAACGACTCCACTCCTACCTACTGCTTCATGGCACGCGGTGCAAAGGTAAACACACGCACTACTCGCTATGAAACATCCAGTGACGATGACTCTGAATGTGATTCAAAACCTAGCTACAAAACACTTGCTAAAATTGCAACTGAACAACAAAAAGCTATGGAACATATTCAAAAACTGTTAGACAGAAGCGATGATCTGTTGGGTGCTGAAATGACTCGATCTGAATCCTTAATTGAAGACATAAAAAACCTTCACGTTAAGTATCAGGAACTTGAAGATCGTCATGATACTCTCTCAACAACTGAAAAAGCTTTCCTATGACTATCTTCAAAGGAGCAAGAACTTGAGAAGTTGAGGGTGGCTCATGAAGATCTTCAAAAGGAAAACGAGTCACTTCGTGCCGAACAGATCAGTCCCGCTCAGGAAGGATTTGAACCACCATGTCTTAAATGCATTGAGCGTAATAGTGCTAATTCTGTTGCTGAATTTCCACTGCTACTACTGTTCCAATATCTTCAACTGTTGATGTGGCAACTAACCCCTCTGCTGAGGATACCACTGCTATTGCTGATGAGAATGCTAGGTGGAAGACATTGCTTGAAACAGGGATGTACAAAAGTCTGAAAGGGCATCAAACATTATGTGATGTCCTTAAGAAGCAGATTCTGAACCAAAACCCTAGGAAAGAGGGTGTTGGGTTCGAGAGGAGAATTAATGCAGATGGCTCTTACTGGAAACCTGAGCAGTACCCCAAAACCACATGGGTTGCTGCAAAGGAATCCTCAGTAGATCCATCCAATCTGTCTGGCTTCACTTGTGCTAACCCAATTATCATTGATGAATCCTTTGATGCAAACTATAAAGTGTTTAAGAATCAGAATGGTGAAGTGTTTGCCAGGTACATTGGTACTAACTGCAGGAATGGACCGCCTATGAAGAAGATCTGGGTTCCGAAAACATGTCTGGAAAATCTTCCTGTGAATGTCTTCATGACACCTCACTTGAAGAAGACAAACCTCAGACCAAAGGCTTCATATGGTCCAAAGGCTTCATACAGACAGAGGACTCACCTGAGTCACACTAACGCAAATGTTTTGCAGGGAAACCATACTCAGGCATATGAATATGAGAGCGGTCATCGAACCGTCATGTTCATATGACCAAAAATTATTCTGCTTATGCCTATGAGTATTATTGTCCCCCTGCTAGACTGTTTGCTAAGGCTTCAAAGCCAAAATTCTCAGATGCTGCACTTAGACTTATAGCTTCTAAGCCACCCTTGAAGATGTGGGTGGTTAAGAAAGCTTAACTCTCTTTTGCAGGGAAAGGTCTCCAGCACAAAAACAAAATCTTCTGATGCTATTGTTGGGGACCATAAAAATCTTGTGGGGCGCAAGATAAACTGCCCAAATGGCATCATTATGTACTTCGTTCCTGAATCGCATGCTACTTCCCCATTAGTCCTAATCTGGATCTAAGTTTTCATAACCCACTGGTTCGTCAAATGTTTATGCTTCACAACTCTCTTCGTGAAGCCCTATCCCCCTAACTGCACTGTAGGGTACGACACCAGCGACTTCAAAGTCTTCAGAATGGATTATTGACAGTGGGTCTACAAATCACATGACTGGCAGAAGAAGTATTCTTATGGACTCAACTTTACGTCCATCCGAGAAGAGCCACATCACATTTGCTGACACTAGTAAAAGTAAGGTATTGGGTCTAGGTAGAGTTGCAATCTCAAAGGATCAACACATGGATAAAGTCATGCTTGTTGAATCCCTTGGCTTCAACTTAATGTCTGTCTCAATGCTTTGCGATTTGAATATGATTGTAATGTTTGAGGCAAATATCGCTGCCTGGTGCTAATGGAATCTGACAAATCTCTAGTGTTTGAAGGGTATAGGAAAGGTGATTTGTATGTGGTAGATTTCTCAGCAGGACCACAACTTGCAGTATGTCTTCTTGCAAAAGCTTCAGAATGCTGGCTTTGGCATCGAAGGCTTGGGCATGCTGGCATGAGGAACCTCCACACCCTTGCGAAGAAAAAGCACGTCATAGGCATCGAGGGCGTCAAGTTCAAGAAAGATCACTTATGCGGTGCCTGTGAAGCAGGGAAGATGACAAGGGCAAAACATCCTTCGAAGACAATCATGACCACTACTCAACCCTTCGAACTGCTTCACATGGATCTTTTTGGTCCCACTCACTACTCAAATTTTTCCACTACTGCATGCCTCTATGGCTTCGTCATTGTTGATGATTACTCTAGATATACTTGGGTGCACATAATCCTTTACAAGACTGAAGTGCAGGACGTTATCAGACGCTTCGCCAATCGTGCTATGAACAATTTTGGCGCCAAGATAAAGCACATCAGAAGTGACAATGGCACTGAATTCAAGAACACTGGCCTTGATACATATCTGGATACCTTGGGCATCACACATGAATTCTCAGCTCCATACACGCCACAGCAAAATGGCATCGTCGAACACAAGAACAGAACACTCATTGAGATGGCCAGAACAATGCTAGATGAATACAAGACTCCAAGAAAATTCTGGACTGAAGCCATTGATACTGCATGCCATACAATCAATCGTGTTTATCTTCACAAGCTTCTGAACAAGACATCTTATGAAACTCCTAACTGGCAAGAAGCCAAATGTCAGTTATTTCAGAGTATTTGGCGCAAAATGCTGGATCAAGGACCCACATCACACCTCAAAGTTTGCACCAAAAGCACATGAAGGCTTCATGCTTGGATATGGAAAGGATTCGCACTCCTACAGAGTCTTCAATCTCTTCCACTACAAAGTGGTTGAAACAGTGGATGTGCGATTTGATGAAACCAATGGATCACAAAGAGAGCAATTGCCAAATGTGCTAGATGAAGTTCCAGCAAATGAATCAATCAAGCTTATGGGAACTGGAGAAATTGTACCTTCTGAAGCTCATCCTGAAGAAGAACTTATCATCTCAGCACCTGATCCACATGAAGACAATGCTCAGCCTGAAGATATACCTTCAAATGACCACATAGATCGGCAAGAGCAAAGTCTTTGCCCCACACACCCTCGTGTTGCAAATGAAGTACAAATTGACAAAATACTTGACAGCATCAATGCACCTGGTCCACTCACTCGTTCAAGGGCAACTCAGCTAACAAACTTCTGTGGGCATTTCGCATTCGTCTCAATATCAGAACCCAAGAAAGTTGAAGAAGCCTTCATGGAACCTGAATGGATTCAAGCTATGCAAGAAGAGCTTCAATAGTTTGAGCTGAATAATGTATGGGAACTGGTTGAGCGTCCTGATCCACGGAAGCACAACATAATAGGCACCAAATGGATATACCGCAACAAGCAAGATGAGCATGGTCAAGTTGTCAGAAACAAAGCTCGTCTCATTGCTCAAGGATATACTCAAGTGGAGGGCATTGACTTCGATGAAACATTTGCTCCTGTGGCTAGGCTTGAAGCCACCTGGGTTTGAAAATCCAAAACATCCTGATATGGTATACAAGCTCAACAAGGCACTGTATGGCCTCAAACAAGCCCCTAGGGCCTGGTATGATACACTCAAGTACTTTCTGAAAAGGAAAGGCTTCATACCTGGTTCCCTGGATCCCACTCTTTTCACGAAGACATATGATGGTGAACTGTTTGTGTGCCAAATATATGTGGATGACATTATCTTCGGCTGCACCAATCAGAAGTATAGTGAAGAGTTTGGATATATGATGCAAGAGCAATATCAGATGTCCATGATGGGGGAGCTGAAGTTCTTCCTCGGTCTTCAAATACGACAACAACGCAACGGCATCTTCATATCTCAAGAGAAATATCTTAAAGAGTGCCTGAAGAAGTTCGGTATGCAAGACTGCAAAGGCTTCACAACACCAATGCCAGCCAAGCATCATCTGGGTCCCGACGACAATGGTAAAGAGTTCGATCAAAAGGTATACCGCTCCATGATTGGGTCTTTGCTTTATTTATGTGCATCTAGGCCAGATATCATGCTTAGTGTTTGCATGTGTGCTTGATTTCAAGCGACACCAAAGGAGTCACATCACTTAGCTGTGAAGCGAATTCTTCGATATTTGGCTCACACCCCAACTCTAGGATTATGGTATCCAAAGGGCTCAGAGTTTGATTTGGTTGGATTTTCGGACGCTGATTATGCTGGTGACAAAGTTGATCGCAAGTATACATCAGGCACATGTCACTTTCTGGGACGATCACTTGTATGTTGGTCTTCAAAGAAGCAGAACTGTGTATCACTCTCCACTGCTGAATCTGAATACATTGCTGCTGGATCTTGCTGCGCTCAGCTTTTGTGGATGAAGCAAACACTCAAGGATTATGGCATTCATCTGAAGCAAGTGCCACTTTACTGCAACAACGAAAGCGCCATCAAGATTGCCAACAACCCAGTTCAGCACTCGAAGACAAAGCACATTGAAATTCGTCATCACTTTCTCAGAGATCATGTTGTGAAGGAAGACATTGATATCATACACGTCAACACTGAAGAGAAATTGGCAGATATCTTCACAAAGCCCTTGGATGAGAAGAGATTTTGCAAGTTACGGTGTGAGCTAAATATCTTGGAATCCTCAAATGTCCTGTAATCAGGCACACATCCTAACACTTAAGCATATTGATGACTTAGATGTGCAACACACGAAGTAGCGTATATCTTCAAACAATGAAGACATACATTCTAAGTGTGAATACATTAATGTGGAATTTGACTTCGGAGCGCCATGATAATTGTGCGTCGTGTCTGGGTCTAATACTTCCTATACGGTGGGTAACGCCACCACCAAACGTTCCATTTTGAAGTGTTTCTCTCATGGCGTTACCTCTCAATGTCTTCACATTTGGTTTGGCTTCATTCTCAATATGTCTTCATGATTATCTTCACTGCGTTGATTATATGGATATATATGTACTGATGTTCTGTCCTCTACAGCATTCACTTATAGTTATGTCTTCTTAGTTGAATCTTTTGAACTAAGTGAATGTGATCGGACCCTAACCTCTCTATGCTTTCTATCTCAAACTCTATCTCTCCAAGTCATATGCATTCTGTTGAAACTGTCAAATGTCTTCACTGTGTCCTTGTCAGCTGAAGACAGAGTGACAACCATAAAAGTCCGATTTTAATGCTCATTCCTCCACAGAAGATCCGGAGAAGCAGGAACGACCGCCCGACAATTTAGGCGTGCGTGGGAAGTGGAACAAATCCCAATCTTCCTCTAACTGGCCACGCGTGCCTCAAATGCGAACCGCCAGGGGTACCTGCGTAATAGCGCAGTGCCGCCTCTATCCCTATAAATACACGATTCACTGCGGTCATTATCTCCTTCTTCCACCCTCGCACGAACCCTAGCGCCACCGCTAGCACTCGACGACGCCGGCGGCGAAGCGCTTCACTGCCGCAACCTCTCCGACGCCGTTTTCACTCCGACAGCGGACATCGCTCTCTCCGCCGTCGCCGTAGGTGTCTTCCGTCGCCAAGTTAGGGCACGAAGGATCGAACTGCTCGACCTCAACTCTCACTTCATCTAGCAGTTCCAAGTGTGGTAAATAAAACCTCTTTTTACAGCCTCTTCTGATCCCATAGTTCAGTCACTTTCTGCCATAAGGAGTTTCTCTTCACATCAGTTAGTTATCTCGCTACATCTCTTGACATGCCTAGTATATTCACTTGTGCTTCATAAGGTAGTTAGATTCCTCACTTGTACTGATCTGTGGGTTCGTACAAATCTGGAACCAACTTCTTATCTGTGAGTGAATGTCTTCGCACAATGAGGTCTATGTCTTCTAAACCGATTTATCTTCAAAATCTTCTGAGAATGCATATGACCTCTTCCCCTTCCCTCGCACCTTAATGCTGTCACAGGTACATGTCCGTGGGAGAATCCTTTGGTTCTCATAGTCTGCATTCATTTGCAGAGTACTTGCAGCATCACATCAACTCTCCTGAAGCCAGTTCTTGCAAAAGGAAGCCTTTGAAGCCTTTGAACATCTTGAAGCCTTCCAAGTTATTCATGGCTTCAGAAACAGCAGCAAGGAAGGGAGGCAGACAGCGACGTGGTGAAACGTCCAAAGATCTGCCTGATGAATTGGCAGAGATGTACAAAACTGATCCTGAAGAAAGCTATGGCCAGCGCAAGACACGAATCCAATGGATTCGAAGATATTGGGCAGAGCAATGGTTCCACTACCGCTTCGTCACTCAGGAATATGCGGAGAAGTGCGCCATCAAGAGACCGTGGGGAGACGTACTATACAAAAATCTCGTACCTAGGTCCAGAGCCGAAGCCATTGCTCAAGGCTTCTATCCATGAATGGTGAGAGGACCACAGCCAGCTGAAGCACATCCGTCATCACTTCTCTGGTGCCGCAATGATAATCTCTTCAATTGCAACTTTCAGTTTGCACAACAATCAGCGAAGATAAATAAGAAGAAATTTGAGCTTGACTTCAACCCTGGTCCCTCCTCACCAAGGGCAGATGGCACACGCGACGCCGATCCCAATATCATCGGGCCGTATGCCAATCTTGCAGGCCTCATCACTCGCATCCTAGTCCAAGGGACTGCTGTGAATGACCCTCCAGCAGATACTGAGTCAGATGACGCCCCTGCTGCGCCGAAGCCGAAGAAGAAGCCAAAAGCTTCAAAGCCAGCCGCTTCTCCCAAGATCGCAAGAGTGAAGCCTTTAGCAACTGCACCTCCTGAAGCCAGTGTGCAGTCAGAAGGCTTATCACGAGTGTCCAAGCCCCAAGAAGCCAAGAAGCCTCAGCCACACACAGGCAAAGAGCTCACAGCTGCTGACATTCTGCGCTGCGAAGCCATTGATCTCTCAAGCGATGAAGATCTTGGAGATGATGCTCTTGAGCAGCTCATCAAGAGCAAGGAGGAGGCTGAAATCTTCAACAATCTGCCTCTGTTTGATGTCGCCATCATCCACAACTTCATCGATGAATGGTTTGCCTCACCGGACATCAGCTTCAACGATCTGCAGCTGCCCATAGGCCTCAGCGTTGCTTTTCAAGGCGCAATTGCTTCAGAACTTGCAATAGCCCAGCGCATTGTGGAACTGAAGTAGAAAATTGATTATGAAAAGGATCAGTTCAAGAAGCACGTGGCCAAGCTCAGTGTGCAAGAAGTGAGAAACTTCAAGATCATGTTGCACGAGCTGAAAGAGAACTTCCTGAAGACACGTGCCGAAGCTCAAGGCTCGCGAGAACGCATGAAGACTTTGGCTGATCGCTGCGTGTAGGCCTACAATGAGGCAGAGAAACGCAAGGCACTTGGCGTCCCGGCATTGACCCCAGGATGGCCGCGAAGAAGAAAAAGAAGGCTGCTGTGCCTGAACCTGAAGCGCCAAGGTCAGAAACTGCTCCGATTGTCTTCCCTGCTGCAATGACTGGCTCGAAGCCAAAGAGTCGATCAACCGCCTCACAGCTCAAGAAGACACGGACTGCAGAGGCTGAAGCTAAGAAGAGAAAACACTCTGAATCCTCTCCTTCTGAACCCATCATCAAGAAGCGCAAGACCAAGAAATCTCGGGCTGCTCCCACAGAGCCCTTGATAGTTGAACCCCTCTCCGTCCGCTATCCTAACGCAGATCGTCAGATGACTATGCATGAACCCAACGCTGAAGACATTCCAGCAGACGAACCCAACGCTGCTGAAGACATTGGTCTCCAAGACAATGTGCAAGGTGATGCAGCCCTTCCTCAGCTTGAGACAAGCGAACTGATCAGTATTGGTCGTCCATTGACGCCAATCACACAAGATGCATCGTGGGCAGATCGCCCACAAGAGAAAGATGAGCCACAGCCCACTGCAACTCCACAAGCGTCGCCCAAATTCCGTAGGCTTCGCAAAGGGCCAAGGGCTCAGGCTACTGACCACATCCCGGCTGCATCAGCTGAAGAGCATGCAGAGATACCACAAGCTCCAACTCCCCCACACCAACAAGAAGCAGTTCTCCAGGAGAACGTGCCTGAGTCTGCAAATGTTGAGGCTGCCACAAACAACGCCGAAGCAAATGTGGAGCCCAACCCAACAATAGCTTCAGAAGACAATGAAGCTACTGCTCCTGAACATTCTGTGCCTGAGTCTGCTGCCAGACCACAATTCAACTATCATATTGCGTACAGACCCCAGGTCCAGAAGCCGATCCCACGACTGCCAAGGTTCCCAGGTCCTGCATCAGCTCCTGGTTCCTTCAACATCAACGGCTTCAGGGCAGATAACACGTTTTTCGACCGCTCCAAGAACCCTTATTCAAGGGAACGGATTGTATCAGATAGGTTCTGGAGCCATCAACAGCGCAGCTATTATTCATGCATCCTATACAACCAAGGCCGCATCTTTCCTCACAAGCGCCTTGAGGTTGAAGCTGTTGCTGGTTTGCCTGGTCTGGAAGAAGCACTGGATTGCTTCAAGCAAGTGGGTTTGCTGCCATTTATCACTGATGAAGAGCACTGGAACGAAGAGCTTCTACTCCAGTTCTATGCCACTTTGCATATCAAAGGCTATAACAGAGATCCGAAGACATGGATTCTGGAGTGGATGACAGGCAATATCCATCATGAAGCCAATGCTTTCGACCTAATTGAGCTTACCGGCCTTCCCACTCCTGGCGAATTCTTTGAAGAAGGGTGCCAACTCCATGCTGAAGCAATTGAGAGCATATTTCAGTGTCCTGAGCCAGATATGAGTCAGATGCTCTCAATAATGAAGCCACTGCCTCCTAATGCACCCTATCCAACTAGGTTCTTCGTTGAAGACTTAGAGTACCTACCCAGAACAATATATCACATCATAAGGCGGACTCTATGGCCTGTAAAGGGACACTCTCGATATGCAACAATTGATGGTGCAATGAAGACTCTCATCTTCTGCATTCTTCATGGCAAATGCTTCAATGCACAGGATCTCTTCATCCGTCACTTTGCAGCATCTGCTCTATGCTCCTTGGGTTATGAGGCTGATCAAGCTTCACTCTGCAATCTCCTATCAACCCTCAGCCCGCAACCATAGGATATTTTTGCCAGATGTGGACACATCTGCTGAAGCAATATATCCAGAGCCTGGCAAGCAACCATTAAGTCTTCAAAATGCAGAACACCAGAGCTTCACTCAAAATATTGAAGGTGTTGAAGCTCTCTCCCGAGTGTATCCAATGGCTGGCACCACACGTGCCCCTGCATCAACTGACGCCACTGACAGCACAGCTGCCAAGAGACCCAAGAAGTGCGCTCGAGCACTCAATGACCGAGAGCTTCTTGTGGCTCTTCACCAAAAGCAAGATAGGCATCACGACTGGCTCAAACGGCAGATGAGAAGCATCATGCAAGATGTCAATCGCATCAGAAATCTGGCAACCAAGAATGCGTTTGTCGCACACGAGACCTGTCGCCGCACTTGGAAAGGCCTCACCATGATGAGCAATGAAGCTGAACTGCAAGAGGATGGCTTCAGAGAGAGAGATTCCAATTTGACTCCACGCCTCCAAGAAGAGCTGTGATGCGAAGCACACCATCACTTGAAGAGTCAGAATTCTCTTCTTCTGCTGCCACCGTGTCTGCCCGGATTATTGAAGAAGACGACGACGCGACATCATCTCCACCTGCTTCAACACACGTCGAATCTGCACCAAGCTCCTCTGCACTGCCACCAAACCACTCCACCGATCCTGCTGCGCCTGGGAACGCGTAGAAAACTCTATGTCTTCAAACCTTTTTGGTCATCACTGACAAAAGGGGGAGAAGCATGATGTTTATAATCTTCTAGCGGGTCACTTTGGGCGGGTGCCTTTATATTTTGCTACATTTTGCTTCGTGCTTACAACTCCCGTTTTTGCTACATTTGCTTCTTTGAGTTGTAACACTTAGCCTTGATGGCCGTCTGCTACCTGTTTATCACTCCGTTATGCGAAGATAAATTCCGCATGTGCGGCGATAAATTCCGCACTCATCTTTTACTGCAGACGTCCATTTTCCATTATGCATGTCATTATCTTCATATACTTTCACATGCATAGTGGATTGTCATCATAAGTTGAAGTGGATCTCCACAAGTACAACCTGCCATGTGCATTTGCATTCAAGACGCAAATTACTGATATGCACATCTTCAGGGGGAGCCCTTGCAACTTATGAAGACAATTCCTTTACAATTTCACAAATTATGTTCCCCGTTGAAAACTTCAACTAGTTTGTCATCAATCACCAAAAAGGGGGAGATTGTAAGTGCATCTAGTGCCACCCCTAGTTGGTTTTGGAGTATTGACGACAAACCTAGTTGAGGGACTAATGTGTTTGTGAGAATTGCAGGATAACACAGGTAGAAGTCCCTCATTGATTTGGTTTTATTACCAGAAATGACCCCTAAAAATGTACGAAGACATTGAAGACAATGGTGGTTTATGAAGATATTCATATTGAAGACAATGACATGAGAAGACTCCCTATGAAGCTTATGGAACTCGAAGACTTAGAACCTTCGCAGTTTTATTTCATTTATGTTGTGTCATAGGAATCACCGTACTGTTAAGTGGGGTCCAAGAGAACCAGTCAGAATGACTGAAGTGATGCCTAATTCAAATCCTATGTCTTCGAGCGAAGACTTTGAGAGAAAATCTTGTCCAGAGTCAGACAAGTCAGCTTTACTTGTAGCCCAAGTAAAGTTGCCGTGTGAGTTCAAAATTCGACCGTTGGTACACGTGTCAGTTCCTTAGTGACCCAGGGTCATTTCGGACAAATCAGGTCGGGTTGCCAAGTGGCTATAAATAGTCCACCCCCACAACCACAAACGGTTGGCTGCTCAGATTTCAGTGCACAGCTTTTGTCGTTTGAGAGCAACCCACCTCGAAGCCTTTGAAAGAAAAATTCCTAGTGAGGAGAAAAGCCCTAACCACCCAGAGCCAGAGTAAATTGGGCATCACTTAGTCTTTGTGTCTGTGTGATCTGAAGACTTATTACACTTGAGGACTGTGCATCCTCGAGACGGTTAGGCGTCGCGTTCTGAGCATCCAAGAGAAATTGTGGATTGCCAGTGAACGAAGTCTGTGAAGGTTTGGGAGTCTACCTTGAAGACTTACCTGAGTGATTGCGTGAGGTCTGTGTGACCTTAGCTCAAGGAGAAAACGGTGAGGACTGGGTGTCTTGGACTAAGTGTCCTTGACTGGGTGTCCGGGACTGTGTGTCCTTTGGTTTAAATACCTAGCCGCTCCAACCAGACGTACAGTTGTCACAGCAACTGGAACAGGTCCAACAAATCATTGTCTTCAACGTGTCACTGGTTTCATCTTCACTTCCTTTTACTTACAGTTATTCATTGTGAAGCCATTGCATGCTTGCTTTATCTTTTGTCTTCACAACATGAATGTATGATCTGTTTGGCTTCATAACTTCTTCCTACCTGATCCTTATTACACTGAAGCTGTTTGTCATTGCGCTTTCACTCTATTGAATACATGACCATGGCTGGCCTAGTGTAATCTAACTTCCGCTGCATAGTAATAGGCATAATCTTCACTGTTTGTCTTCATAACTCTCACGTTTTGAAGACTTTCATAAAAATCGCCTATTCACCCCCCCTCTAGTCGATATTACGCACTTTCATAATGCATCATCATAATGAGCTCAATGTGACCAAGTGGTTGATCACGGGATCATGCATTACGGCACGAGTAAAGTGACTTGCCGGTAACGAGATTGAACTAGGTATTGGGATACCGACGATCGAGTCTCGGGCAAGTAACGTACCGATTAACAAAGGGAATTGTATACGGATTGATTGACTCCTCGACATCGTGGTTCGTCCGATGAGATCATCGTGGAGCATGTGGGAGCCAACATGGGTATCCAGATCCCGCTGTTGGTTTTTGACCGGAGAGGCGTCTCGGTCATGTCTGCATGTCTCCCGAACCCGTAGGGTCTACACACTTAAGGTTCAGTGAAGCTAGGGTTGTAGAGATATTAGCATACGGTAACCCGAAAGTTGTTCGGAGTCCCGGATGAGATCCTGGACGTCACGAGGAGTTCCGAAATGGTCCGCAGGTGAAGATTTATATATAGGAAGTCAAGTTTCGGCCATCGGGAAAGTTTCGGGGTAATCGGTATTGTACCGGGACCACCGGAAGGGTCCCGGGGGTCCACCGGGTGGGGCCACCTATCCCGAAGGGCCCCATGGGCTGAAGTGGGAGGGGAACCAGCCCCTAGTGGGCTGGTGCACCCCCCTTGGGCCTCCCCCTGCGCCTAGGGTTGGAAACCCTAGGGGTGGGGGGCGCCACCCTTGCCTTGGGGGGCAAGGCACCCCCTTGGCTGCCGCCCCCTCTAGGAGATTGGATCTCCTAGGGCCGGCGCCCCCCTAGGCACCCTATATATAGTGGGGGGAAGGGAGGGCAGCCGCACCCAAGCCCCTGGCCTCTTCCTCTCCCTCCCGTGACACTCCTCCGTCTCCCTGCGCTTGGCGAAGCCTTGCCGAGATCACCGTTGCTTCCACCACCATGCCGTCATGCTGCTAGATCTTCATCAACCTCTCCTTCCCCCTTGCTAGATCAAGAAGGAGGAGACGTCTTCCCAACCGTACGTGTGTTGAACGCGGAGGTGCCGTCCGTTCGGCACTAGGTCATCGGTGATTTGGATGACGTCGAGTACGACTCCATCAACCCCGTTCTCTTGAACGCTTCCGCGCGCGATCTACAAGGGTATGTAGATGCACTCCTCTCTCCCTCGTTGCCATGACTCCATAGATTGATCTTGGTGATGCATAAAAAATTTTAAAATTCTGCTACGTTCCCCAACAGTGGCATCATGAGCAAGGTCTATTCATGGTTACTATGCACGAGTAGAACACAAAGCAGTTGTGGGCGGTGATATTGTCAATTTGCTTGCCGTTACTAGTCTTATCTTGATTCGGCGGCATCGTGGGATGAAGCGGCCCGGACCGACCTTACACGTACGCTTACATGAGACTGGTTCCACCGACTGACATGCACTAGTTGCATAACGTGGCTGGCGGGTGTCTGTCTCTCCCACTTTAGTCGGATCAGATTCGATGAACAGGGTCCTTATGAAGGGTAAATAGAAATTGGCAATTCACGTTGTGGTTTTGGCGTAGGTAAGAAACGTTCTTGCTAGAAACCTATAGCAGCCACGTAAAAACTTGCAACAACAATTAGAGGACGTCTAACTTGTTTTTGCAGAAAGTGTTTTGTGATGTGATATGGCCAAAGGATGTGATGAATGATATATGCGATGTATGAGATGATCATGTTCTTGCATGTCGATGAGTATGACAACCGGCAGGAGCCATATGAGTTTTCTTTATTTATTTATGACCTGCATGTCAACATAAATGTCATGTAATTACTTTGCTTTATTGCTAAAGCGTTAGCCATAGTAGTAGAAGTAATAGATGACGAGACAACTTCAAGAAGACACGATGATGGAGATCATGGTGTCATGCCGGTGACAATGATGATCATGGAGCCCCGAAGATGGAGATCAAAAGGAGCAAATGATATTGGCCATATCATGTCACTATTTGATTGCATGTGATGTTTATCATGTTTTACATCTTATTTGCTTAGAACGACGGTAGCTTAAATAAGATGATCCCTCATAATAATTTCAAGAAAGTGTTCCCCCTAACTGTGCACCGTTGTGAAGGTTCGTTGTTTTGAAGCACCACGTGATGATCGGGTGTGATAGATTCTAACGTTCGAATACAACGGGCGTAAGCCAGATTTACACACGCAATACACTTAGGTTGACTTGACGAGCCTAGCATGTACAGACATGGCCTCGGAACACGGAAGATCGAAAGGTCGAGCATGAGTCGTATAGAAGATACGATCAACATGAAGATGTTCACCGATGTTGGCTAGTCCGTCTCACGTGATGATCGGACACGGCCTAGTTAACTCGGATCATGTTTCACTTAGATGACTGGAGGGATGTCTATCTGAGTGGGAGTTCATTGAGTAATTTGATTAGATGAACTTAATTATCATGAACTTAGTCTAAAATCTTTACAATATGTCTTGTAGATCAAATGGCCCATGTTGTCCTCAACTTCAATGCGTTCCTAGAGAAAACCAAGCTGAAAGACGATGGCAGCAACTATACGGACTGGGTACGGAACCTGAGGATCATCCTCATAGCTGCCAAGAAAGATTATGTCCTAGAAGCACCGCTAGGTAACGCACCTCTCCCAGAGAACCAAGACGTTATGAACGCTTGGCAGTCACGTGCTGATGATTGATCCCTCGTTCAGTGCAGCATGCTTTACAGCTTAGAACCGGGGCTCCAAAAGCGTTTTGAGAGACACGGAGCATATGAGATGTTCGAAGAGCTGAAAATGGTTTTTCAAGCTCATGCCCGGGTCGAGAGATATGAAGTCTCCGACAAGTTCTTCAGCTGTAAGATGGAGGAAAATAGTTCTGTCAGTGAGCACATACTCAAAATGTCTGGGTTGCATAACCGCTTGACTCAGCTGGGAGTTAATCTCTCGGATGACGTGGTCATTGACAGAATCCTTCAGTCGCTTCCACCGAGCTACAAGAGCTTTTTGATGAACTTCAATATGCAGGGGATGGAAAAGACCATTCCTGAGGTATATTCAATGCTGAAATTAGCAGAGGTGGAAATCAAAAAGGAACATCAAGTGTTGATGGTGAATAAAACCACTAAGTTCAAGAAAGGCAAGGGTAAGAAGAACTTCAAGAAGGATGGCAAGGGAGTTGCCGCGCCCGGTAAGCAAGCTGCCGGGAAGAAGCCAAAGAATGGACCCAAGCCCGAAACTGAGTGTTTTTATTGTAAGGGAAGTGCTCACTGGAAGCGGAACTGCCCCAAATACTTAGCGGACAAGAAGGCCGGCAACACTAAAGGTATATGTGATATACATGTAATTGATGTGTACCTTACCAGTACTCGTAGTAGCTCCTGGGTATTTGATACCGGTTTGGTTGCTCACATTTGTAACTCAAAGCAGGAGCTGCGGAATAAGCGGAGACTGGCGAAGGACGAGGTGACGTTGCGCGTCGGGAATGGTTCCAAGGTCGATGTGATCGCCGTCGGCACGCTGCCTCTACATTTACCAACGGGATTAGTTTTAAACCTCAATAATTGTTATTTAGTGCCAGCTTTGAGCATGAACATTGTATCAGGATCTTGTTTAATTCGAGATGGCTACTGATTTAAATCCGAGAATAATGGTTGTTCTATTTATATGAGAGATATGTTTTATGGTCATGCTCCGATGGTGAATGGTTTATTCTTAATGAATCTCGAGCGTAATGCTACACATATTCATAGTGTGAATACCAAAAGATGTAAGGTTGATAATGATAGTCCCACATACTTGTGGCACTGCCGCCTTGGTCACATAGGTGTCAAACGCATGAAGAAGCTCCATGCAGATGGACTTTTAGAGTCTCTTGATTACGAATCATTTGATACGTGCGAACCATGCCTCATGGGTAAAATGACCAAGGCTCCGTTCTCAAGAACAATGGAGCAAGCAACCAACTTATTGGAAATCATACATACTGATGTGTGCGGTCCAATGAGTGTTGAGGCTCGCGGTGGCTATCATTATGTTCTCACCCTCACTGATGACTTGAGTAGATATGGGTATGTCTACTTAATGAAACACAAGTCTGAGACCTTTGAAAAGTTCAAGGAATTTCAGAGTGAGGTTGAGAATCAACGTGACAAGAAAATCAAGTTCTTGCGATCAGATCATGGGGGGAATACTTGAGTCACGAATTTGGCACACACTTAAGAAAATGTGGAATAGTTTCACATCTCACGCCGCCTGGAACACCTCAGCATAATGGTGTGTTCGAATGTCGTAATCGCACTCTATTGGATATGGTGCGATCTATGATGTCTCTTACCGATTTACCACTGTCATTTTGGGGCTATGCTTTAGAGACTACCGCATTCACTTTAAATAGGGCTCCGTCGAAATTCGTTGGGACGACACCGTATGAATTATGGTTTGGTAAGAAACCTAAGCTATCGTTTCTAAAATTTTGGTGATGCGATGCTTATGTCAAGAAACTTCAGCCTGAAAAGCTTGAACCCAAGTCAGAAAATGCATCTTCATAGGATACCCTAAAGAAACTGATGGGTATACCTTCTACCTCAGATCCGAAGGCAAGACCTTTGTTGCCAAGAATGGGTCCTTTCTAGAGAAAGAGTTTCTCTCGAAAGAAATAAGTGGGAGGAAAGTAGAACTTGATGAAGTATTACCTCTTGAACCGGTAAGTGGCGCAGCTCAAGAAAATGTTCCTGAGGTGCCTGCACCGACTAGAGAGGAAGTTAATGATGATGATCATGAAACTTCAGATCAAGTTACTACTGAACTTCGTAGGTCCACGAGGACACGTTCCGCACCAGAGTGGTACGACAACCCTGTCTTGGAAATCATGTTGTTAGACAACGGTGAACCTTCGAACTATGAAGAAGCGATGGCGGGCCCGGATTCCGACAAATGGCTGGAAGCCATGAAATCCGAGATAGGATCCATGTATGAAAACAAAGTGTGGACTTTGACTGACTTGCCCGATGATCGGCGAGCCATAGAAAATAAATGGATCTTTAAGAAGAAGACAGACGCGGATGGTAATGTGACCATCTATAAAGCTCGGCTTGTCGCTAAGGGTTATCGACAAGTTCAAGGGGTTGACTACGATGAGACTTTCTCACCCGTAGCGAATCAGAAGTCCGTCCGAATCATGTTAGCAATTGCCGCATTCTATGATTATGAGATATGGCAAATGGACGTCAAAACGGCATTCCTTAATGGTTTCCTTAAGGAAGAATTGTATATGATGCAGCCGGAAGGTTTTGTCGATCGTAAGAATGCTGACAAGGTGTGCAAGCTCCAGCGCTTGATTTATGGGCTGGTGCAAGCATCTCAGAGTTGGAACATTCATTTTGATGATATGATCAAAGCGTTTGGGTTTACGCACACTTATGGAGAAGCCTGCATATACAAGAAAGTGAGTGGGAGCTCTGTAGCATTTCTCATATTGTATGTGGATGACATACTGTTGATGGGAAATGATATAGAATTCATGGAAAGCATATAGGCCTACTTGAACAAGTGTTTTTCAATGAAGGACCTTGGAGAAGCTGCTTATATATATTAGGCATCAAGATCTATAGAGATAGACCGAGACACCTCATTGGTCTTTCACAGAGTATGTACCTTGACAAGATATTGAAGAAGTTCAAAATGGATCAGTCAAAGAAGGGGTTCTTGCTTGTATTGCAAGGTACGAGATTGATCACGGCTCAATGCCCGATCACGGCAGAAGATAGAGAAAAGATGAGTGTCGTCCCCTATGCCTCAGCCATAGGGTCTATTATGTATGCTATGCTGTGTACCAGACCTGATGTAAACCTTGCCGTAAGTTTGGTAGGAAGGTACCAAAGTAATCCCGGCATGGAACACTGGACAACGGTCAAGAATATCCTGAAGTACCTGAAAAGGACTAAGGACATGTTTCTCGTGTATGGAGGTGACGAAGAGCTCGTCGTAAAGGGTTACGTCGATGCTAGCTTCGACACAGATCTGGATGACTCTAAGTCACAAACCAGATACGTGTATATTTTGAATGGTGGGGCAGTAAGTTGGTGCAGTTGCAAGCAAAGCGTTGTGGCGGGATCTACATGTGAAGCGGAGTACATGGCAGCATCGGAGGCAGCACAAGAAGCAGTCTGGGTGAAGGAGTTCATTACCGACCTAGGAGTCATACCCAATGCGTCGGGCCCGATGACTCTCTTGTGTGACAACACCGGAGCTATTGCCCTTGCCAAGGAGCCCAGGTTTCACAGGAAGACCAGGCATATCAAGCGTCTCTTCAACTCCATTCGTGAAAGTGTTCAAAATGGAGACATAGAGATTTGTAAAGTACATACGGACCTGAATGCGGCAGATCCGTTGACTAAACCTCTCCCTAGAGCAAAACATGATCAACACCAGAACTGCATGGGTGTTCGATTCATCACAATGTAACTAGACTATTGACTCTAGTGCAAGTGGGAGACTGTTGGAAATATGCCCTAGAGGCAATAATAAAATGGTTATTATTATATTTCTTTGTTCATGATAATTGTCTATTGTTCATGCTATAATTGTGTCATCCGGAAATCGTAATA
Source organism: Triticum urartu (assembly GCF_003073215.2). NCBI lineage: Eukaryota > Viridiplantae > Streptophyta > Magnoliopsida > Poales > Poaceae > Triticum > Triticum urartu. The sequence goes on from NC_053026.1 coordinate 525,649,033, forward strand.
CATGTGTGAATACATAGACCACAACACGTCCCTAGTGAGCCTCTAGTTGACTAGCTCGTTGATCAAAGGATAGTCATGGTTTCCTGACTATAGACATTGAATGTCATTGATAACGGGATCAAATCATTAGGAGAATGATGTGATGGACAAGACCCAATCCTAAGCATAGCTCAAAGATCGTGTAGTTCGTTTGCTTTACCTTTTCTGAATGTCAAGTATCATTTCCGTAGACCATGAGATTGTGCAACTCCCGGATACCGTAGGAGTGCTTTGGGTGTGCCAAACGTCACAACGTAACTGGGTGACTATAAAGGTACATTACAGGTATCTCCGAAAGTGTCTATTGGGTTGGCACGAATCGAGACTGGGATTTTTCGCTCCGTATGACGGAGAGGTATCTCTGGGCCCACTCGGTAATGCATCATCATAATGAGCTCAGTGTGACCAAGTGGTTGATCATGGGATCATGCATTACGGCACGAGTAAAGTGACTTGCCGGTAACGAGATTGAACTAGGTATTGGGATACCAACGATCGAGTCTCGGGCAAGTAACGTACCGATTGACAAAGGGAATTGTATACGGATTGATTGAATCCTCGATATCATGGTTCATCCGATGAGATCATCGTGGAGCATGTGGGAGCCAACATGGGTATCCAGATCCCTCTTTTGGTTATTGACGGAGAGGCGTCTCGGTCATGTCTGCATGTCTCCCGAACTCGTAGGGTCTACACACTTAAGGTTCGGTGATGCTAGGGTTGTAGAGATATTAGCATACGGTAACCCGAAACTTGTTCGGAGTCCCGGATGAGATCCTGGACGTCACGAGGAGTTCCGGAATGGTCCGGAGGTGAAGATTTATATATAGGAAGTCAAGTTTCGGCCATCGGGAAAGTTTCGGGGTAATCGGTATTGTACCGGGACCACCGGAAGGGTCCCGGGGGTCCATCGGGTGGGGCCACATATCCCGGAGGGCCCCATGGGCTGAAGTGGGAGGGGAACCAGCCCCTAGTGGGCTGGTGCGCCCCCCTTGGGCCTCCCCCTGCGCCTAGGGTTGGAAACCCTAGGGGTGGGGGGCGCCACCCTTGCCTTGGGGGGCAAGGCACCCCCTTGGCCGCCGCCCCCCTAGGAGATTGGATCTCCTAGGGCCGGCGCCCCCCCTAGGCACCCTATATATAGTGGGGAGAAGGGAGGGTAGCCGCATCCAAGCCCCTGGCCTCTCCCTCTCCCTCCCGTGACACTCCTCCGTCTCCCTGCGCTTGGCGAAGCCCTGCCAAGATCACGGTTGCTTCCACCACCACGCCGTCGTGCTGCTGGATCTTCATCAACCTATTCTTCCCCCTTGCTGGATCAAGAAAGAGAAGACGTCTTCCCAACCATACGTGTGTTGAACGCGGAGGTGCCGTCCGTTCGGCACTAGGTCATCGGTGATTTGGATCACATCGAGTATGACTCCATCAACCCCGTTCTCTTGAACGCTTTCGCGCGCGATCTACAAGGGTATGTAGATGCACTCCTCTCTCCCTCGTTGCTAGATGACTCCATAGATTGATCTTGGTGATGCGTAGAAAATTTTAAAATTCTGCTACGTTCCCCAACACTAACCACCCTACGATCCACGATGGACAAGGATAATGTGATTCTCGATAAGTGACCTAAATCCACCTCTTTCAAGCCAGCAGATGAAATAGTTAAATTTCAAGTGCACCAGACGGATCATAACAAAACAGCATCCATCTGAGCACAGCTGGATCCGATGATAGACGCCGCCTTACGCGCGTTCCTACGTGAAAATTGGGATATCTTTGCCTGGCACCCTTCGGACATGCCCGGCATCCCACGCAGACTGGTCGGACACAGCCTCAACATAATCAAAGGGCTCAAGCCAGTCAAGCAAATGCTGCAGCGATTTTATGAACCCAAACGACAAGCTGGGGGGGAGCTAGCCAAACTACTTGAGGCCGGGTTCATTAGAGAAATCAAACACCCGGATTGGCTAGCCAACTTGGTCATGGTGCCGAAGAAGGATAATTCTTGGCGCCTTTGTGTCGATTTCAAATACCTCAATAACGCTTGCCCTAAAGACCCTTTCCCGTTGCCCCGCATTGACCATATTATTGATGCGACCGCGGGACACGACTCACTGGGTTTCCTCGACACTTGGTCCGAATACCATCAGATTAAAATGAAGGAGTCCGACTAGGCAGCAACGGCGTTCATCACCCTGTATGGGCCTTTCTGTTTCAACACTATGCCTTTTGGGCTTAAAAACATGGGTGCCACTTACCAACGCATGATTCAAACATGCATGCAAAAAAAATTGGCAAGACAGTTGAAGCATATGTGGACAACGTGGTCATCAAAACTAAACACGTCGAATCATTGGTGGACGATCTCCGCCTCACATTTGACAACCTCCGAACATACGACATAGGGGTCAATCCGGAAACATGCTACCCGTAACTTTTTTCCTCAATATTCTCAACATTTTCTCCCATCTGTCTAAATTAGACCCAGAGTTAATTATCAATCCAAATTTTGATGATAATTTCCCTAAAATATTTCTAACTAAATTTTTGTTGATGATAATTTCCCTAAATTATCAATCCAAAATAATTTTGATGTTAATTATCAATCCAAATTTTGATGATAATTTCGCTAAATTATCAGTCCAAAATAATCCAGTAACATGCATTCTTAAATTTGAAGATGGGTTGATCCTTGCAATGATCTCTGGAATAAAAAAACAGAGGAGTGTTATCGAAAACCTCTCTAACTAAAAAAAGTACAATAGACAGGGGATAATGTTCCTCCCATTCCCAAAAACAGATTTTTGTATACATTTTCAAAAGTAGGGTTTGTCTATATTGGTCCAAGTTAAATAGCTAACATTAGGTGGCATCTCTCTCAACCGAGCATGCGCAATAATAGTGTTAAACAGAAAATGCCAATTGTTAGTTTTATTGGTGGTGTTTTCAGAACTTTTCCGGATGATACTTAAATCACCTCCCATCAAACAAGCGAAGAGATTATCATGATATACCCTCGCTTATCCAGCAAGGAAGCTAGTTTTCCGTTATAATTGTGCATCCCTAATAAAATTAATAACTTTTCAAAGTTTCAATCAAACTTTGCAATTTTCTCCAAAAGTATGAACTCTAATAATGTACTTCCCAACTTCAACTTGCACTCCAAAGATATCATTATTTATGCCAACCAAAATCCCTCCAGATCTTCCTCTAGGAGGATTCCAATGCCACATAAACATCCTTCGACCACAAAGGGAGTGAAGTTCATGTTCAGAAAAAAATGTTCTTTCAAGTTTCCTCCAGACGAACAAAGTTTGCCTTATTTTCCAAACTAATTTTATCTCACATATATTTTTGTAACATCTTTCACCATCCCCCTCACATTCTAGAGAACCCCAACCTCCTTATTGTTGAACAAAAGCCATTTAAGATTTATTTTTATTTTTCTTTAAACCCCAAATGGAAATATAGTGCTTCACATAGCTCACCTCGTGTCATTTTACTAAAGATGATATTTTTTTCAACTGGCCAAAATAATCTTCCCCCAATTCAACATCAAAATGTTCATTATTAGAGCAGAGCTCATCCAGAGAATATCACAAGTGGCAATATCACCTGGTAAGCTAAAATTTTATTTTCTATTATTTTCTCTATTAATGATGTTCTGAAGAAAAATTCTTCCTCCATTTTTCAACAATATCCAAATTACAGCCAATCATTTCAATAAAGGAACCAAAGTTAACACCAACTAAAGTTGTCATGTGCTGCAAAGGTCTGTTAGATGGGGAAGTATCAGCATCCCTAACTCTTAACTACTTTATCTATAAAACTCTGGACACATTCCTGACTCTCATTGTAGCCTATAGGTTCCATTTATTTTCCGGATTCCTCACCATTTTTTTCAGACCTATCTTCAATATTTTCTTCATGGACTAACCTAGCAAATTCCTGGTCTAACACCTATCTCCAAATGAATTCCTGCACAAGTTGTTGAAGTATCATCTATTGCTTTCCTAGGTCAGCTTATAATTCCTTTTTATTAGCATCAAGCTCTTGGAGCTTCTACTCCTCTATAGCCCAAGGAGCATATTTTCTAGATTTTTCTTCTTCAATGAATTAGAAATTTTTTAAATACTACTACCAAAACAACCTTCATCTTTTCCTCACTAGTTAGATCACTGAGTATTGGATCCAGGGATCCCTTAGTGCTCACTTTTAAGGCATCATTTTTCTTCTTGATCTCCTCAACTTGATCCAAGGACAAACTTCATAAAGTAATACTCCCTGCATTGCATAGTGCATATATATATATGTATATATTCTTAAAAGTCGAAGTTAACAAAATTTGACAAAGTTTATGGAGAAATTTATCTATATATACAATACCAAACATATATAATATGAATATTTAAGTCATGATATATCTGATAATACATATTTGCTATTCTAAATATAAATACTCCTCTCTCAAAACATGGTCAAAGTCTTCAAATTTTGAGTATTGGAAAAATCTATACACACTATGTTATGGAATGAACAGGGTATATTCTCTCTATCACCAGCACCGCCTCTCAGCTTTTTCCTAGCTTCATCATCACAATGATTCTCTTCGTGCTCACCTACAATAGGGGTTGATCTTTTGAACTCATTATACCAGCCCATTTTAACTACACAGTCCAGCTTAGTGGTAGCCCTGCAAATCAACAAGCCTTTGGGGGTAACCTAAGTTCAAGGAGGAATTCTCTCAATGTCAAAGTTTCTAACTTTTTTAGGGTATGTCAAAGTTTCTAACTTTTTTTGGAGTCTAAACATACTTTACTTTATTGAGTAAACAAGTTCACGGGGATACAATGTAAGTCTGGCAGGTTTAAGAGCCACACATGGCGCCCGAACTCCAGACCAAAAGCATGTTTAGCAAGGCTACGTGCCTCGAAATTAGACACTCGCCATTCGAAGATGAAGGTACCATGCTGAAAATTTCTAGATGTTTACAAAAATCACTTTTATGATGCTTTCATAAACTCCTCCAGTATTGTTCTTGATATTATGAATCACACCTTATCAAAGTTTCTAACTGATTGAGAAGGAGAATAGGAAGCAGATCTCTGTCAAACGTTGCACAAAGGCTTTGGGCCCATCAATGTAATTTGTCAGCCAGTCTTTGCCTGCAGCTTGTAGTACACCGGCCCCTACTCATCGTGGGTCTTAAAGTCAGCAACATGGCCTGTTAACGACTTTTCCCGCTGGCCCAGTATGTATTACGTGGGTACGCCTATCGCCGGGATGGGTACATGTAAATAGCACGATGAGGATTATTGTGTGAGGCATATTCTTGACTTTTGTGGGGTTTCCTTTGCATAATTCAAGGACATATTTTAAGGGAAACGATTGGGCGCGGTGCGCCAGCCGAACTTTGGGCCTGTCGCATCCACACACGCTTCGGCCCAGCCACCCACCAGGCGACACATAAACACGGGGCCATCAAACGCTATCCTCTCTGCTTTCTTCAACCTCGCGCGGATCTCGCCCCACAACGCATGCATCTCTCGCCTCCCCCGTTGCAGCATGTGAGCAGCTCACCGTCGGCCATGGATGTAGCTTGGAAGATCGAAGTCCCCGCCAGCCATGGTTGCACCCCAGCTCATGTTCCCACCTCCCCCTTCTTCCTTGTCCCTCACTTCCTTTCTCCTTCTCCTCTTTTCCCCTTTTTTTGCTGCAACCGGCGGCAGGCCAAACGTCGTGGAGGGGAACGAGGTGCCCCATGCTACGACCATAGCGACAGGGGAGAGCTGCAACCGCGGCATCGGGGACAGTTGCGAACAATGTTTCCCCATGCTACAACCATGGACGCAAAAAGCTACATCTAGTAGATAAAAAAGCTTCAAGCAAACAATGGAACAGAGGAAAAGTTACAACTGTTATGACAAAGCTTCAACCCGCAGATGAAAAAGCTTCAACAAGAGATTAAGAAATCTTCAGCCAGGGGGATTTTTTCGCAAACAAAATGTTGGACACAGAAAAAGCTACAACCCTTACAAAAAAGCTTCAACCCTAGGTGAAAAAAGTTTCAATCGGCATGGACAAAGTTTTAATGTGCGAAAAAAGTTTCAACCGGCATAGAGAAAAGCCGCAACCGATGATAGAAAAAGCTTCAACCCGACTCGCTAACGGTGGCAAGCGGAGACGCTGCGAGCTGCATAGCGACATGACAAGGCAGCGACGACGGCGGCTGGTAGGTGCTGCAACGACAGAGGGGTTTCGGCATGCTTCAAGGCGGCGGGTTTTTTTCTACAAGGGGCAACGACTTCCTGCCGAGGAACGCGGGGGGTGCTGCGATGGGGACGAAGAGCGCATCCAGCAGCATGGGACTGTGAGGGGGGAAGAGGTCCAGGTGATGGGGGAGGGTGGCAGGTGGCAGGGGCGGCCGGGGTGGGCGCGCGTGGAAGAATAAGAAGAAGAAGCGAGAAGTCAACACGGAGGGGAGGAGGCGGATCTGACAGCTCTGGTTGGCTGCATTGGGCGGCTGGCGCGTGACCAGCCAAAACTGTTCGGCCGGCGCGCCGATGCCTAGCATCGCCCATATTATAATGTAGTAGCAATGGTAAGTAATTTAGCAAGGATGACGACATTGGTCTGTAATCTTTTCAACTTTAATGTAGATCTCGCGGTTGTGTTTTTTCTTATGTACTACAAAATTAACGGTCGGGTATTTTCTGATTTTGTGTGTTTTTTTGAAAAGGAGGCTTACCTCTGGTCTCTGCATCAATCGACGCATGCAGCCATATTATTAAAATCTAAACAAGGTCTTAAGTTCCACGGAAACTCAAAATCTGAGCACAAAAGATAAACAAATCTGTAAAACGGCACACTACTACCTCTTGAGCACTGCGTTGGTTTTTCCTTGAAGAAGAAAGGGTGATGCAGCAGAGCAGCGTAAGTATTTCCCTCAGTTTTTGAGAACCAAGGTATCAATCCAGTAGGAGGCCACGCACGAGTCCCTCACACCTACACAAACAAATAAACTCCTTGCAACCAGCGCGATAAAGGGGTTGTCAATCCCTTCACGGTCACCTACGAGAGTTAGATCTGATAGATATGATAAGATAATATTTTTGGTATTTTTATGATAAAGAAAAAATAAATATGCAAGTAAAATAAATGGCAAAGGAAATAACTAAGTATTGGAAGATTAATATGATGGAAAATAGACCCGGGGGCCATAGGTTTCACTAGAGGCTTCTCTCGAAAGCAAAGTATGACGGTGGGTGAACAAATTACTGTTGAGCAATTGACAGAATTGAGCATAGTTATGAGAATATCTAGGTATGATCATGTATATAGGCATCACGTCCGAGACAAGTAGACCAACTCCTGCCTGCATCTACTACCATTACTCCACACATCGACCGCTATCCAGCATGCATCTAGAGTATTAAGTTCAAAAGAACAGAGTAACGCTTTAAGCAAGATGACATGATGTACAGGGATAAACTCATGCAATATGATATAAACCCCATCTTGTTATCCTCGATGGAAATAATACAATACGTGCCTTGCTGCCCCTACTGTCACTGGGAAAGGACACCGCAAGATTGAACCCAAAGCCAAGCACTTCTCCCATTGCAAGAAAGATCAATCTAGTAGGCCAAACCAAACTGATAATTCGAAGAGACTTGCAAAGATAACCAATCATACATAAAATAATTCAGAGAAGATTCAAATATTGTTCACAGATAAACTTGATCATAAACCCACAATTCATCGGTCTCAACAAACACACCTCAAAAGAAGATTACATCGAATAGATCTCCACAAGAGACGGGGGAACTTTGTATTGAGATCCAAAAAGAGAGAAGAAGCTATCTAGCTAATAACTATGGACCCGTAGGTCTGAAGTAAACTACTCACACTTCATCAAAGGGGCTATGGTGTTGATGTAGAAGCCCTCCGTGATCGATACCCCCTCCGGCGGAGCTTCGGAAAAGGCCCCAAGATGGGATCTCGTGCATACAGAAAGTTACGGCGGTGGAATTAGGGTTTTGGCTCCGTATCAGGTAGTTTGGGGGTACGTAGGTATATATAGGACAAAGGAGTACGTCGGTGTAGCAACATGGGCCCCACGAGGGTGGAGGGTGCGCCTGGGGGTGGGGGGGGGGTAGCGCCCCCCCTACCTCGTGCCTTCCTAGTTGATTGCTTGACGTAGGGTCCAAGTCCTCTGGATCATGTTCGTTCCGAAAATCACGTTCCCGAAGGTTTCATTCCGTTTGGACTCCGTTTGATATTCTTTTTCTGCGAAACTCTGAAATAGGCAAAAAAAAAGCTATTCTGGGTTGGGCCTCCGGTTAATAGGTTAGTCCCAAAAATAATATAAAAGTGTATAATAAAGCCCAATAATGTCCAAAACAGGATATAATATAGCATGGAACAATCAAAAATTATAGATACGTTGGAGACGTATCAAGCATCCCCAAGCTTAATTCCTGCTCGTCCTCGAGTAGGTAAATGATAAAAACAGAATTTTTGATGTGGAATGCTACTTGGCATAATTTCAATGTAATTCTCGTAATTGTGGTATGAATATTCAGATCCGAAAGATTCGAGACAAAAGTTCAATATTGACATAGAAATAATAATACTTCGAGCATACTAACTAAGCAATTATGTCTCTTCAAAATGACATGGCCAAAGAAAGTTATCCCTACAAAATCATATAGTCTGGCTATGCTCCATCTTCACCACACAAAGTATTTAAATCATGCACAACCCCGATGACAAGCCAAGCAATTGTTTCATACTTTTGGTGTTCTCAAACTTTTTCAATCTTCACGCAATACATGAGCGTGAGCCATGGACATAGCACGATATGTGGAATAGAATGGTCGTTGTGGAGAAGACAAAAAGGGAAAGATAGTCTCACATCAACTAGGCGTATCAACGGGCTATGGAGATGCCCATTAATAGATATCAATGTGAGTGAGTAGGGATTGCCATGCAATGGATGCACTGGAGCTATAAGTATATGAAAGCTCAACAAAAAGAACTAAGTGGGTGTGCATCCAACTTGCTTGCTCACGAAGGCCTAGGGCATTTTGAGGAAGCCCGTCGTTGGAATATACAAGCCAAGTTCTATAATGAAAAATTCCCACTAGTATATGAAAGTGATAGCATAGGAGACTCTCTATCATGAAGATCATGGTGCTACTTTGAAGAACAAGTGTGGAAAAAAGGATAGTAGTATTGCCCCTTTTTATTTATTTATTTATTCTTTTTTGGGACTTCTTTTTTGGCCTTTCTCTTTTTTTATTGGGACAATACTCTATGAATGATGATCATCACACTTCTATTTATTTACAATTCAACGATTACAACTCGATACTAGAACAAAGTATGACTCTATATGAATGCCTCCGGCGGTATACCGGGATAGCAATGATGCATGAGTGACTTATATGAAAGAATTATGAACGGTGGCTTTGCCACAACTAAAATGTCAACTATATGATCATGCGAAGCAATATGACAATGATGGAGCGTGTCATAGTAAACGGAATGGTGGAAAGTTGCATGGCAATATATCTCGGAATGGCTATGGAAATGCCATGATAGGTAGGTATGGTGGTTGTTTTGAGGAAGGTGTATGGTGGGTGTATGATACCGGCGAAAGGTGCGGGGTATTAGAGAAGCTAGCAATGGTGGAAGGGTGAGAGTGCGTATAATCCATGGACTCAACATTAGTCATAAAGAACTCACATACTTATTGCAAAAATCTATTAGTTATCGAAGCAAAGTACTACGCGCATGCTCCTAGGGGGATAGATTGGTAGGAAAAGACCATCGCTCGTCCCCGACCGCCACTCATAAAGAGGACAATCAATAAATACATCATGCTCCGACTTCTTAACATAACGGTTCACCATACGTGCATGCTACGGGAATCACAAACTTCAACACAAGCATTTCTCAAATTCACAACTACTCAACTAGCATGACTCTAATATCACCATCTCCATATCTCAAAACAATTATCAAGTTTCAAACTGCTCATAGTATTCAACACACTCATAAGAAAATTTTGTTATTAATCTTGAATGCCTAACATGATTAAAGCAAATTATCATGCTGTTTTGTAGGACTCTCAAAATAATCTAAGTGAAGCATGAGAGAACAATGGTTTCTATAAAACAAATCTACCAACGTGCTCTAAAAGATATAAGTGAAGCACTAGAGTAAAAACTATATAACTCAAAATATATAAGTGAAGCACATAGAGTATTCTAACAATTTCCGAATCATGAGTGTCTCTCAAAAAGGTGTGTGTAGCAATGATGATTGTGGAAAACTAACAAATAAAGACTCAAATAATACAAGACGCTCCAAGCAAAACACATATCATGTGGTAAATAAAAATATAGCTCCAAGTAAAGTTACCGATAGAAGTAGACGAAAGAGGGGATGCCTTCCGGGGCATCCCCAAGCTTTGGCTTTTAGGTGTCCTTAGATTATCTTGGGGTGCCATGGGCATCACCAATCTTAGTCTCTTGCCACTCCTTGTTCCATAATCCATCAAATCTTTTACCCAAAACTTGAAAACTTCACAACACAAAACTTAAAGTAGAAAATCTCGTGAGCTCCGTTAGCGAAAGAAAACAAAACACTACTTCAAGGTACTGTAATTAACTCATTCTTTATTTATATTTGTGTTAAACCTACTGTATTCCAACTTCTCTATGGTTTATAAACTATTTTACTAGCCATAGATTCATCAAAATAAGCAAACAACACACGAAAAACAGAATCTGTCAAAAACAGAATAGTCTGTAGTAATCTGTAGCTAACGCAATATCTGGAACCCCAAAAATTCTAAAATAAATTGTTGGACGTGAGGAATTTATCTATTAATCATCTGCAAAAATAATTAACTAAATATCACTATCCAAATAAAAATGGTGGCAATTCTCGTGAGCGCTAAAGTTTCTGTTTTTTACAGCAAGATTAGAAAGACTTTCCCCAAGTCTTCCCAATGGTTCTACTTAGCACAAACACTAATTAAACACAAAAAACACAACCAAAACAGAGGCTAGATAAATTATTTATTACTAAACAGGAGCAAAAGGCAAGGAATAAAAATAAAATTGGGTTGTCTCCCAACAAGCGCTATCGTTTAACGCCCCTAGCTAGGCATAAAAGCGAGGATAGATCTAGGTATTGCCATCTTTGGAAGGCAATCCATAAGTGGCCCTCATAATATATTCATAAGGTAATTCAATTTTATTTCCAGGGAAGTGTTCCATGCCTTTTCTTAACAGAAATTGGAATCTAATATTCCCTTCCTTCATATCAATAATTGCACCAATCGTTCTAAGGAAAGGTCTACCAAGAATAATAGGACATGAAGGATTGCAATCTATGTCAAGAACAATAAAATACATGGGCACATAATTCTTATTTGCAACAATAATAACATCATTAATTCTTCCCATAGGTTTCTTAATAGTGGAATCCGCAAGGTGCAAGTTTAAAGAGCAATCATCAAAATCACGGAAACCTAGCAAATCACACAAAGTCTTTGGAATCGTGGAAACACTAGCACCCAAATCACACAAAGCATAGCACTCATGATCTTTAATCTTAATTTTAATATTAGGTTCCCACTCATCATAAAGTTTTCTAGGGATGGAAACTTTCAACTCAAGTTTTTCTTCATAAGATTGCATCAAAGCATCAACGATATGTTTGGTAAAGGCTTTATTTTGACTTTAAGCATGAGTTGAATTTAGCACAGATTGCAACTAGGAAATACAATCTATCAAAGAAAAATTATCATAATTAAATTCCTTGAAATCCAAAATAGTGGGTTCATTAATATTTAAAGTTTTGACTTCTTCAATCCCACTTTTAACAATTTTAGCATCAAGATCTAAAGACTCCGAATTTTTGGAACGCCTTCTAGGTAAAGATGGATCATATTCAGTCCCATCATTATCAAGATTCATACTACAAAACAAAGATTTAATAGGGGAAACATCAATAACTTTTAGATCTTCATCTTTATTATCATGGAAACTAGAAGAGCACGCTTTTATAAAGCAATCTTTCTTAGCACGCATCCTAGTGGTTCTTTCTTTGCACACATCAATGGAAATTCTCATGGCTTTGAGAGACTCATTGATATCATGCTTAGGAGGAATAGATCTAAGCTTCAAAGAATCAACATCAAGAGAAATTATATCAAACGTTCCTAGCCAACTCATCAATCTTAAGCAATTTTTCTTCAATCAAAGCATTGAAATTCTTTTGCGAGGTAATAAATTCTTTAACATTAGATTCAAAATCAGAGGGTATCTTGTTCAAATTTCCATAAGAATTGTTGTAGGAATTACCATAATTATTAGAGGAATTACCATGATACATCCTAGGATTAAAGTTTCCTCTATACGCGTTGTTACCAAAATTATTCCTACCAACAAAATTGACATCCAAAGGTTCGTTATTATTCTCAATCAAAGTAGACAAAGGCATATCATTAGAATGAGAAGAAACACTTTTATTAGCAAATAATTTCATAAGTTCATCCATCTTACCACTCAAAACATTAATTTCTTCTACCGCATGCACTTTCTTATTAGTAGATCTTTCAGTGTGCCATTGAGAATAATTAACCATAATATTATCTAGGCTTTAGTAGATTATCCTAAAGTGATTTCAATAAAAGTGCCTCCCGCGGACGAATCTAAAAGATTTCTAGAAGCAAAATTCAATCCAGCATAAAAAAATTGTATAATCATCCACAAATTCAAACCATGTGTAGGGCAATTACATATCATTAATTTCATCCTCTCCCAAGCTTGTGCAACATTTTCATGATCAAGTTGCTTAAAATTCATAATATCATTTCTAAGAGAGATGATCTTAGCGGGAGGAAAATACTTAGAGATAAAAGCATCTTTGCACTTATTGCATGAATCAATACTATTTTTAGGCAAAGACGAAAACCAAGCTTTAGCACGATCTCTAAGCGAAAAAGGAAATAGCTTCAATTTAACAATATCATTGTCCACATCTTTCTTGTTTTGCATATCACACAGATCAACAAAGTTTTTTAGATGGGTAGCGGCATCTTCACTAGGAAGGCCGGAAAACGGATCTTTAATAACAAGATTCAGCAAAGCAGCATTAATTTCACAAGATTCAGCATCGGTAAGAGGAGCAATCGGAGTGCTAATAAAATCATTGTAGTTGGTATTGGTAAAGTCACACAATTTGGTATTATCTTGAGCCATCGTGACAAGCAAGCAATCCGACACATAAGCAAACAAGAAACGAGCAAAAATAGGCGAATCGAGAAAGAGAGGGAGGATGGAGAGAGAGAGAGAGAGGGTGAATAAAACGGCAAGGGTGAAGTGGGGGAGAGGAAAATGAGAGGAAAATGGGAAATAATGTAATGCGGGAGATAAGAGTTTGTGATGGGTAATTGGTATGTTGACTTTTGCGTAGACTCCCCGGCAACGGCGCCAGAAATCCTAATTGCTACCTCTTGAGCACTGCGTTGGTTTCCCTTGAAGAGGAAAGGGTGATGCAGCAAAGCAGCGTAAGTATTTCCCTCAATTTTTGAGAACCAAGGTATCAATCCAGTAGGAGGCCACGCACGAGTCCCTCACACCTACACAAACAAATAAACTCCTCACAACCAACACGATAAAGGGGTTGTCAATCCCTTCACGGTATGATAGATATGATAAGATAATATTTTTGGTATTTTTATGATAAAGAGAAATAAAGATGCAAGTAAAATAAATGGCAAAGGAAATAACTAAGTATTGGAAGATTAATATGAGGGAAAATAGACCCGGGGGGCATAGGTTTCACTAGAGGCTTCTCTCAAGAGCAAAGTATTACGGCGGGTGAACAAATTACTGTTGAGCAGTTGACAGAATTGAGCATAGTTATGAGAATATCTAGGTATGATCATGTATATAGGCATCACGTCCGAGACAAGTAGACGGACTCCTGCCTGTATCTACTACTATTACTCCACACATCGACCGCTATCCAACATGCATCTAAAGTATTAAGTTCAAGACAACAGAGTAACGCTTTAAGCAAGATGACATGATGTAGAGGGATAAACTCAAGCAATATGATATAAACCCCATCTTGTTATCCTCGATGGCAACAATACAATACATGCCTTGCTGCCCCTACTGTCACTCGTAAAGGACACCACAAGATTGAGCCCAAAGCTAAGCACTTCTCCCATTGCAAGAAAGGTCAATCTAGTAGGCCAAACCAAACTGATAATTCAAAGAGACTTGCAAAGATAACCGATCATACATAAAAGAATTTAGAGAAGATTCAAATATTGTTCATAGATAAACTTGATCATCAATCTACAATTCATCGTTCTCAACAAGCACACCGCAAAAGAAGATTACATCGAATAGATCTCCACAAGAGAGGGGGGGAACTTTGTATTGCGATCCAAAAAGAGAGGAGAAGCCATCTAGCTAATAACTATGGACCCGTAGGTCCGAAGTAAACTACTCACACTTCATCGAAGGGGCTATGGTGTTGATGTAGAAGCCCTCCGTGATCGATAACCCCTCCGGCGGAGCTCCGGAAAAGGCCCCAAGATGGGATCTCATGGATACAGAAAGTTACAGCGGTGGAATTAGGGTTTTGGCTCCGTATCTGGTAGTTTGGGGGTACGTAGGTATATATAAGAGGAAGGAGTACGTTAGTGGAGCAACGTGGGCCCCACGAGGGTGGAGGGCGCGCCTGGGGGGGTAGGCGCGCCCCCCTACCTCGTGCCTTCCTGGTTGATTGCTTGACGTAGGGTTCAAGTCCTCTAGGTCATGTTCGTTCCGAAAATCACGTTCCCGAAGGTTTCATTCCGTTTGGACTCCGTTTGATATTCTTTTTCTACGAAACTCTGAAATAGGCAAAAAACAGCAATTCTGGGTTGGGCCTCTGGTTAATAGGTTAGTCCCAAAAATAATATAAAAGTTTATAATAAAGCCCAATAATATCCAAAACAGGATATAATATAGCATGGAACAATCAAAAATTATAGATACGTTGGAGACGTATCACACACCCCGCGAGAGAGCGCCACATCCGACTATAAAAAATGGTCTACGGTGCCTACACACCTAGCCTATTATTAGCTCGCCATCCAAATTGGCTGAAGATAGCCCGTGCTATCGTCTCCCATCGGCTGCACCCAATAACCATAATCTCCATGTAGTCCGCATGAGTGAGTAAAGACCAAATACGGATCCAGGTTGTAGCTCTGTAGATAACCTGCAAAATATTAGTGAATTTTGTTCCATTAAAATCATATCATTTCGAGTGTTCCATATAGCCCATAATATTGCACATATTCCTATCCGAAAATGTTTAGCTGTGTGTATGTCTACTCCATTAAGCCACATCCCAAATAACGTGTTGATACTCATTGGAGGATTAACGTTAAAAGTTATATGAGTGAATCTTCATAACAGTTTTGTAAGTGGACATTCAAGAAAGAGGTGTTTAATTGTCTCGTTTTGATCACAAAAACAACATCTAGTTTGACCCACCCAATTCCTTTCCATCAGATTATCTTTGGTTAAGATGACTCCTTTGTGGACAAACCACATAAAGATCTTGATGCAGAGGGGAACTTTAATCTTCCATATGTGCAAAGACCTCGACAATGGCCCGGAATCAATTAAGTCCAAATACATGGACTTGATAGAGAATACTCCATTCGTGGTTAACTTCCAACTAATTGTATCCGCCTGATCTGAAAGTTGAATATCCATCAACCTACGTACCAGGTGTAACCAAGCATTCCAATGTTCCCATACAAGAGATCTCCTAAATTGGATATTAAGTGGTACTGGGTTTAATACTATGGCGACATAATCTTCCTTACGTTGCACAATATTATATAGAGAGGGGTATTGTAAGGCCAGGGGCTTCTCCCCTAGTCAAGTGTCCTCCCAAAACCTAGTAGAAGTACCACTACCAATTAGGAACTTCACCCGCTGGAAGAAAGTTACTTTTGTCTTCATTAACCCTTTCCAAAAGGTTGAGTCTGTTGTTCTTGCATTCACCTGGGCCAAAGTCTTAGTCTGTAGGTATTTATTCCGCAAGATTTGCACCCACATGCCTTCGGTCTCCGTCGATAATCTGTATAACCATTTGCTAAGTAAACATCTATTCTTTAACTCTAAATTCTCAATCCCTAACCCGCCCTGGTCTTCGGGTCTACACATAATATCCCATCTAGCCAGTCTATATTTCTTCGTGGCCTCGTCGCTTTGCCAGAAGAAACAGGATCTGTAAAAGTCCAATCTTTTCCGTACCCCTACCAGTACTTCAAAGAAAGATAGGAGGAACATTGGCAAACTCGTCAAAACCGAGTTAATCAACACCAACCTTCCTCCGTAAAACATGAGCTTGCCCTTCCAGCAACTCAATTTTTTTTCAAATCTATCTTCTATACATTTCCATTCTTTGTTCGTTAACCTAACTAAATGGTAGGGATCCCATTTCACAACCAAATAAGCTTATGTAATTATCATGTTCTTCTTTAGCTCTCCCAAAGCAGAACATTTCGCTTTTATTGAAATTGATTTTGAGCCCGGACAATTGCTCGAAAAGGAATAAAATAAGCTTCATATTCCTAGCTTTTGCACGACCGTGTTCCATGAAAATAATAGAATCATCCGCGTATTGTAAGATGGAGACGCCCCCCTCTACAAGATGGGGAACGAGACCTCCTACTTGGCCACTCTCTTTAGCCCGCTATGATATTAAACATCATAGGAGACATGGAGTCTCCGTGTCTTAGTCCCTTACAAGTCTGGAAATAATGACCAGTGTCATCATTGACCTTTATCCCGACATTGGCTTTCTGTACGAATGGATCCACTTGAGACCTCCAGGTATCATTGAATCCCTTCATATGTAATGCTTGCTGTAGGAGGGTCATTTGACCTTATCATACGTTTTTTCAAAATCCACTTTGAAGACAACCTCATCGAGTTTCTTTGAGTGGATTTCGTGCAACGTTTCATGTAGGACTACCACCCTTCTAGGATTTGTCATCCTGGCATGAAAGCAGTTTGAGTGGGTTGCACAACCGAATGTGCAACTTGCGTCAACCTATTCTTGCCAACCTTTGTAAACATCTTAAAGCTTACATTGAGAAGACATATTGGTCTAAATTGCTCAATGCGAATGGCTTCCACCTTCTTTGGCAACAACGTTATCTTCCAAAATTGAGGTGGAACAAATTTAGGTGGCCTTCAAATAAATCATGGAACATAGGCATGAGCTCACTCTTTATGATATGCCAACATGTTTGATAGAATTCGGCCGGGACCCCATCTGGCCCAGACGCTTTATTATGTTTCATTTGTGTTATGGCATCGAACACCTCTTTCTTAGTGAATGGGGCAGATAACACCTCATTCTCTTCTAAGCTGAGTTGTGGTATGTCCCTGGTCACATTCTCATCAAGAGAGACAAAACTTTCTTCGGGTGCTCCAAAAAGTTTCTTGTAATATTTGAAAATGTATAGTTTTAGATTCTCCTGTCCTACAATTGTACCCTCATCTTGTTCTAGTTGCATTATCTTTTTCTTCCTATGCTTCCCATTAGCAATCATGTGAAAGAATTGTGTATTTTCATTCCCTTGGACGATTTTAGACACTTTTTCTCTAAGCATCCATTTCATCTCCTCTTCTCTCATGAGGGTTTGCAACTTCTTCTCGGCCTCATTCTTAATATCTCTCTCAGAAGTACTAAGAAGGATCGATTCTGCTTTCACATCAAGTTTGTTAATAATTCTTATTAATCTTTACTTTTCCACTTTATATAAACCACTTTGGTGTTTGGCCCAGCCTCTCAAAAACTGGCACATATGTCTAATTTTGTTTTGCCATCTCTCCACACTAGAAGACCCCCCATGTCTCTGGCCCATTCAATCGCAATGAGCTCCATAAATCCTTCCCTCTCAAACCATCCCAGTTCGAAAGAGAAAGTATTTTTGTTTCCCACATGGGTCGCTTCCCCGGAAGCAACCAATAGTGGGGTGTGGTCAGAGATGGCCCTCTGTAAGGCCTGAACTGTAACAGTGGATATTTTTGTTCCCACTCGACACTAGAGAGAACCCTGTCCAATTTCTCATAAGTACGTAGGAACCGGCAAAGAATTGGCCCACGTGGATTTCATACCAGTGAGGTCAATCTCCCTCAAATTGAGGCTTTCAATTATCATATTAAACATGAACGACCATCTCCCATCGAAATTGTCATTATTTTTTCCTCTTGTCTTCTAATGATATTAAAATCTCCCCCAACCAAAATGGGAAGCGTTCATCCCCACAGATTCGAACTAGATCCGCGAGGAATTCAGGTTTAAGCTATGGCTGAGCCGCACCGTATACGGCCAACAAAGCCCATCGAAAACCGTCAATTTTCGACCTTACACGAAATTTGACAGCAAAATCACCATGGACCACATTTAGCACTTATAAAGATTCACACTTCACCCCAAGTAGTATCCCTATGGATCTCCCCCTTGGAGGTAGACAGTGCCAGTCAAATTCAACCCCCCCCCCCCCCCCAAAAATGGTGTTGAGAAACTGAGGAGTGAAATTATCTCTACCCATCTCCATCAAAGCCATAAAATCTAATTTTTGTTCTACTGATGTATCGCTAAGGAATTTCCTTTTAGCCAAGTCCGCTAGACCTCTGCTATTCCAGAATATCCCTTTCATATTTCATCATAGAATTTTTTTCTTTTGTTTGACTCTCACACTCCGATGAACCACCGATGTAGGATAAACATTCCTTTTCCAGGGTTTTTTTGGTTTATCCTTCATGTCCTCAACACATTTAACATCGGTGACAGAAGTGGCCTCCAGCTGCAAAGGGGCCACATACCCCTCTTTAACCATATACTCCTCCTCAACGTCCAAGCACTCCATGGGGACTAAATCCTCAAAGAGACGCTGAAGGCCATTTACTGCAAGATCATTGATATCTGCCTCATTCATACGTTTTACCGCTGCTAGATGTCGTATTAAATCCACAGCTCTATCAGTCTCTAAGTCTAGTAAGTCATTAATTGATTTTTCGGTTTCTTTCTCATTACTACCAAGAGAAATCCCTATGTTGTTGGCTTTATCAATAATATCATGTTCCGAAAAGTGAAGAATTGAACAACTTGTATTAACTGACATACCTGTATGAACTTCGATGTCTCAAAGCTTGGCGGCCCTCATGGCACGCCCCATCCGCGTCCGACTGATCCTGTATCCGATGGCTAAAGCTCCTGCCACTAGACAAAGTGTCCGAAATACCTCCAAAAGCCATCAAGTCCTCCAGAGCGACACCTGCCGGGCTATGGTCGCCTGCCGTATGCCCAACTGAGTCAGAAGCGATGGGCGACACTCCGGGCTGGACCGTCGGTGAAGTATCAGCCAGGGCGTCAGAACCAGTACCAATCTGATCTGCATCACTGACCAGCGTGGACACCACCTGTGTCGAGCCAGTCACAAGAGGCGACTGAGGAGTCGCAGGAAACCGGGCGCCCTCCAGCTGAGAAGGAGGGGTGTCTTTCATCTCAGGAGTGACTCGCCTCTCCTGTAGTGACAGCTGCGGTATGTTCTCAACCACCGTCTCTCTGTGATGATCCTGAACCACCTCAAAGGAAATCCAGCATAAGAATCCTCCATCTCCATGCGATCGCTCCACAGGCGACTAGGCGCGGATGCCGCCTGGAACAAACCAAACCTGAGAGAAGCCGCCGGAGTGGACAAGTGGGCCGACCCCTTGTCTGTCCCCGCCTCAGTCGACTGCGAGGATTTACCAGCCGGTGCCTTCTTCCCAGACAGGTCCTTGGGATTTTCGTCCATCCCCTAGTAACCATTCCCGTCTCTGTCACCATCCTTGGTCATGTCAACATCCATGTTCCCAATGTTTCTATCTGCAAGAGGAGTCTCCTCAACCCCAACATCCAAATCATAGCTCAGACCATCATATGACCATGGCACACAATCCGGGATATATTTTGCCCTTACCACACCAACGAGTATCCTGACAACTCCATGCATACGGGTATATGGCATATCCACCTTCTCTGTTTTACCGAACAGAGACCCAAGACTGGAGACAATAAGAAAGTCATTAAGCAAAGTCTCCGGAACACCAGTGAGTCTGACCCAAACCTTCTCCAGCGGTATCCTTGTCGGCTCAGGTCTTGCACACTCGTCAAACTCGAGGATACACATGCTCCCGGGAACCCTGCTGAGTCCACACTTAAGCAAATGATTGAGATCCTCTCTCCTAGGGAACTCAACCCTGTAGACCTGATCCTCTACCCTGATAGGAGACCAGTGAAAGGAATCAGACACCAGCCGTCTGAGCTACTGACACACCTGTTCCACTATCAAAGTCCCTTTAGTCACCCTGACCAGACCAAATCTCGAGCTCTCCGATGTGGGGGTCACCGAGATCGTACGTGAAGTCTCAAAGACCATAAATATTGACGACTGGTGTGGGTACCAGAAGCAACGGACAATCGTCAGATGAGTGTCCCGGCTTCAAGCAGATGTCACATAACACTTCTGTACATTCAATCACAAAGTGACCTGGGAGTCCACAACGATAACAAGTCATCTTTTCTTTCTGGTGTGCGGCCTTATTAGCCTTCATGTTTTCGGCTTTGTCACTACCTTTGTCGCTCATCCCATCTCTGTCATCGGTGGGCATCGTGGTCGGCATTGACACCGCCGCCAATGCCGTAACCGCCGTCATCGCAGCATCAGGAAAAGAAGCCATGGAAGTAGAAGCAGTGGGCACGGCCGTCTTCACCGCCCCACCGTCATTCTTTGCCATTTTGATTGTCGGCTACTTAGGGTAAACCTTGGGGGCATACGGGCGATGTGGAGGAGGGTTTCAGCCATCCCCTCCCCGACCTCCCCGCTGACGATAATGAGGCCCTATGGCACCCTCGACAAACTCGCCGGACGGAGGATTGAAATTTGCTGCCACTGGTTGCTGCCATAACCTCTTCCTCCCACGTCATTCCATTGGTTCCAACCATTATGATAGCCCTGAAAGCCACCGTCGTTGCCACGTCCACCTCCATATCCGCCACGACCGCCATTGAAACCACCACGGCCCTCAGCATAATCACCGCGGCCACCGCCTCCGGGAGCAACTCCAGAATCAGCACGTCCCGCGCCACCGTACGCTCCGCTGCCACCGCCGGATCCTGTGTGAGCCGCTGCATGGTTCTGCCCGGCATCACCCGCCCCGCGCCTGGTGTCGTCTCCACCACGCGGAGCAGTAGGTGGCTTTGGCGGTGTTGTTCTAGGAACCGTGGGGTGGGCGGGAGTCACCTCGCCCAGCCATGGTCGCCGGCGGGACTCGCCCGCTCTACCCGTCAGCAGAGGGAAGCCCGTCGCCAGCCTCTGCCGAACCTTAGCCGTGTCCTCGTCGCTAGCCAATGTACGTGGATGTTCTGGATTCTCGATCGAAGGAACTGAAACGTACTACGCCATATCGTCGACCGATCCAGACCTGGACGCATACCCGTCTGATCCCGTCCCGTCGATCAGGCTTTCGTGCTGGGCCACATACCCAGGTGAGATCGGCCCACCTGCTGAGAGAAGCCCATCGGCGACCAATAAGCTTTTCAAACGAGCCGTTCTCGCAGATCGGATCCCGAGCACCGGTGATTCTGGCGCGAACGCCGCCGGCGCCTTCTTCGTCCGACCGGCCGCCGCCCAGTGCCCCTTCTTCTTCCTGACGACCGTGTCCATGAATCCGGACGCACCATATCGAATAAGGTGAGCTTAGGCATGCTTACCTTGGGGAGGGGGCCCTTCCATGGCCGAACAGCCGACGGCGCCCTCCTCCGATGAACGACTTGCCGGATCATCTCCGTCGCCTCTCCCGTGTGTAGCCCTGCCCTTGCTGGATCGTCGCCCGGTAACACGTCTTGAACGATCGCCGCCACATCCTCGAAAGGTCGCTAATGTCAGTTTATGACGGCCAGCTTTTGACCTTATGTTTTTGGTCACAAAAAGGTCACAAATGGAAATTTGTGACCATTCAGTGACCAATAGTGGTGGTCACAAGTTGACATATTTCTTGTAGTGCTCCTTGTTGTAGCCGGAGTTGAGTAATTCACAGACCCAATCGGACGGCGTCGGCGAAGCCTCCGGCAACGAACTGCCCGCTTCATCATCCTCATCGTCGTCCTCGCTATCGCCCAGCGCCCAAAAACGCCCTCCGACGTGCCGCCGACCACTCGGGGTGGATCCCAGTCGCGCACGGGTGGACGCCCCTACGGTCGCCCTCCCATCGCCACTAGCATATGCTGAAGAAAGCAGCTCAAAGTAAGGCTGATGCATGTGACCTTGTGTGATTTTCTAGCATTTATTTTCTATTTGTGACATGTATTTTTTTAGTGTATATAGTGGAATAAAATAGAATAGAGATAGATTGCAAGATATATATTTTGATTATTCTTTAGAGCAGTGTTGCTAAATACTAAGACTTGTTTATATCTCAGTCGATTGATGTTATATTTGTGAGATTTATGTGAAGACTCGTGCAAAAAGTTCTTTGTAGTTTTTAATATTTGATTCAGACCTATCACAGATCGAGACCTAGCACAGATATAATCCCTTCGTTTCAAATTACTCGTCACAGAAATGAATGTATTTAGAACTAAAATGTAACTAGATACATCTATAACTGCGACAAGTAATTCAGATTACAAAGATAAAGAGCAGCGAGCAGAGGGACACGTGGATGGCGAAACACAAGGCGCCGGATCGGCCGCTAATTCTACACGTTTTCGAGTCGAGTAGCAGTAACCAACTTGCACTTGATAGTTGATACATTGGGAATGGGATCTTTGCTATAAATTGCACGCAGTTCTCAATGCTCAACGACGTTCTTCTTCCACTTCCTGCCAAAGAGGAGCTAGCACAGGTAAATCATCTCCCAAATTCTGAAGGCTGAACGAACTTACATGCAGGGCAAGACAGACATGTCTGCCAAGGGCGGCAAGGCCCTTGTCCAGTCGGACGCGGGGGCGTATGTGGCGTGGTCGGGCGTCGACCAGCCGGAGCTTACTGCAGAGGGGCTCGGGTGTGGCTTGCTCGTGTTCAGGCCGCTCTCCTTCGCGCTGCCGCACTACGCCGACTCCCACAAGTTCGGCTACGTCCTCCGAGGCTCCGGGGTCGCCGGTGTCCTCCCGGTCGCCACGGGGAACGCCTCCTCCGCGGCCAGGGAGAGGGTCGTGCGCCTCGAGGTCGGCGACGTCATAGCCGTGCGCACTGGGGATGTCTCGTGGTGGTACAACGACAGCGACGGCGATGCGGACGACCTCTCAATCTTGTTCATGGGCGACACGGAGCGCGCTGTCAGCCCGGGGGACATTTCCTACTTCTTTCTCGCCGGCGGCAACAGCGTCCTAGGCGGCTTCGACGTGGGCCTCCTCGCCAGGTCATGGCCTGGCGTGACGAAGGAGCAGGCCGCCGCCGTGTTCCGGAGCCAGCCAGCCGTCCTCCTCACGGGGCTGAGCACGAAGCTGCCCGGCGTCTGCCCGCGCGAGCACGACAGAAAAGGGCTTGTCGTGAACGCCGGACAAGTCGCTGCAGGGACCCTGGAGACGCTCACCGCGGCGGACCTGGCGGCGCTAGGGGACCTCGGGATCAGCGCGGTGATCGGCCGGCTCGATCCCGGCGCCGCGTGCGCGCCATGGGTGTTAGGGGAGGGTGCGGCGCAGGCGGTGTACGTGGCACGTGGGAGCGCGCGGGTGCAGGTGTCTTCCTCCGCGGGCGGCGAGACGCTGCTGCTGGACGAGGAGGTCGCCGCGGGGAGTGTGTTCGTCGTACCGCGGTTCGCGGTGGCGCTCATCTCCGCCGGCGCCAACGGAGCAGAGTGGGTGTCCCTGGTCAAGAGCGCCAGGTACGTATATGTGGATTTCGGCATTTCGCTAGCTTATATGTAAAATGGCAATCATTACTGATTATGCTGTCGTGCTCGCATGGCAGGCCCGCGGTGGAGCACCTGACCGGGGATGGCTCGGTGCTCGGCGGCTTGACCGCGCAGGTGCTGCAGGCGTCGCTGAGCGTGGCGCCGGAGCTGGTGGAGCTGCTCGGAGGCGCCGAGCCGTCGCACTGAGCGGTCGGTGCACGCGTTCGCGCCGCGGCGTCCGTTCACTTTCCGTGGCGCGTGTGTCCCGTATGCTCCGTTGACGTGTACCACACGATCTGTATTATACGCTGTTACGTCTCTACACGTGCTTACTTACGTGAATGAGCAAAATAATTATGTGCATTGTTGTACTCATATGACACCACAAGTGTGTTACCCCTCGGTTTGGGTTATATACGTTGTTATGTCTCTTAATTACGTGAATGAGAAAAAAAATTCTGCGCGTTGTTGTACTCATATGAGACCACAAGTCTGTTAGCCGTAGGCTTGGGTTTTACTCCATTCATTTCTTTTTTATTTTGCCTACTAGTTTTGTTTTAAATTAAACTTTCTAAAGTTCGTTCAATTATATATATAGAAACAGTTTAGCTACTTGTAAGTCAGCCTGCATTTAGAATTTGGGCCAATGGAATTTAGGATCAAGGAAGCATAAGCTGCCAGAGGGAAGTAAGGAGCAGCCGCTGGCTCGCTGGACAAGCATCAACCTCTGAGTCTATCTTAGGGTGGCAGACGACCTCAATATCTATCTTACGGTGGCACACGACCCCGATATCCATCTTAGAGGTGGGGGAGGGTGTATGTTCGCCCGGAAAAATTGTTCATCGCTGGGGTTAGAACGATGGCCAAGGGCAATGACACCATGGCGGTGGGTGGTGGTTGGGGGGAGGCCAGGGCGGCTATGCTGGGGAGCGCTGTCGGCCACGAGCGGCGGCAGCAGGCGGTTAGATCGGTGGTAGATCGGCGGTTCGAGGTAGAAGATGAATAGTAAAAATGTTTCCGAGGTAGGAAGGCATCTTGCCGTTGGTTTTGCATCTGAGGGCTGAAAATGATTCTGCTGACCATAAATTCATTTTTAGTCCATTGATCTCTAGCTACTCCCGTATAGAAAGCATATTAACATTCACAATACCAAATCAATATCATTAGTTCCATCACGGAATATACTTCATACTCTCTTAGTTTCATAATGTAGTGCGCACAATTTTTAAAAAAGATAAACTTTACAAACTACAACCAAGTTTATGGATCAAACTATTTATATCTTCAATACCAAATATATGAAATATGAAAGTACGGATTATGATGATTGTAATTATATATGTTTGGCATGCTAGGTGTAAATATTTTTCTACGCAAACTTGGTCAAAGTTGATGATATTTGACTTTAAAAAAATCTATATACACTACATTATGGAATATAATGAGTATTGTATTAATTTAGTATTGTATATGTTGATATTAGTTATTGGCGTGGATGGCTGGTGAGATGTTTTCAAACATGGGCGAGCCGTTGGGGGCGGTCCTAGGTGCCGTGGGCGGCGACTCCGCTTCCCTCGGTGACCTCGCCGTGGCTGATGCGTGGGTGCAAGTTCGGCGGGGTCCGAGTGGCGTCCCGGTGTGCCCGGCTCCGGTGTGCTCCTCGGAGTCGGGGCGTGGGGCGTGCGGTGGTCGTTTCTGCGCCCTGGCAGCGGGCGAGTCCGACGAGGAGGATGGGACTTCCCCGCCGCGACTGGCTCCCCCGCCGGCTGGCGCGACCCTCGGCGACTTCGTGCAGGTGGCAGTGGCGGCCGGCGTCGGTCGGTAAGATTGTCGTCGTCGTTTCGCCTCGGGGGGCAGTGGATCTCGGGCTACGGCGGTGCGGTACTGGAGACCGCCGACGCCCTCTTCGCCGAGCCCGCGGGTGGGACCGTGCCCCTCGTCGTCCCTTGTCCTTGCGGCGGCCTCGGCGGCGGTCGAGGAGTGGCCTTCGCTCCCTCTCGTGCCCGCATCGGTGTTGTTGTCGGCGGCGGCGGCACGGGTGGCGGAGACGGCCGACGCGCTAGGGTTACCGCTGTCGGGCGGGGTGCCTGCCTTGGGCCAGCTTGCGCTTGTTGGGCCTGGGCTAGCCTGTCTTGGGGCCCAACCGTCCTCAGGGGTGGATTCCCGTGAGGCTGCGGGGGAGGGGGGGCAGGTGGACGCTGCTGCAGCTGGGCCTGGCTCGGCTGGGCCATGTGCCTCTTGGCCTGTCCAGGTTGGTGCCCGCGAGCCCGGGCTGCGGCGCTATATATGGCTGCGCAGGGGCATGCGCGACCCCTCGCTAGGGTTTTCGGCTCGTCCCAGTGAGGTGCGGCGCTTTAGGCGGTTTGCCAGATCTCTCTCCCCCCTTCCTCCTCCTCCACCCCTCACTCGCTCCTTTGCTGCGGTGGCAGCCATGGGAGACCGGCGAGTGGAGAAGAGGCCGATGGATCCTCCGATCCCCGACGAGGAGAGGCGGTGTGAGAAGGCGCTGTGGGAGCAGGCGAAGCGTGGTTAGCGGGCCAGGGCGGCAGGGCATGAAGATGGTGGCGGTGGTTTCGAGCAAGGCCAAGGTGGTGGTTCCGGCCAGGGCTATGAGGGTAGCCATGGCCAAGGCTATGGCTCTGGATCTCACGGGCACGAGGGCGATTGGGGCCCTCCTCCCCCTTGGTGGGGCCAGCAGGAGCAAAAGAAGAAGCGCAAGAATGGGGCGCGGCGGCGAGAACTGGAGCGCAAGCCGCAGGAGCACCTACTCTGTGGTGGGGGCCATGGGGATCCGTTGGCTAAGAAGCCACGGGCGTCGGCCGTCCCGATGGCGGTGGTGCTGCCGGACGCGCCGTGCTGGTCGACGGACGCGCCCATCCCAGTCGAAGAAGACGGGGGCGAATGCTTCAAGTGCGGCAGGAACGGGCATTTCCAGGCCAATTGCACCTTTCCTCCCCTCTGCGTGATCTGTAAGCAGGAAGGGCACACCTCGGCCTTAGCATCTCCACCTTCAGATCATGGGAAGTGCGATACCGGGTGAAGGGTTTTTCTGCTTGGACTTCGAGGAAGAATAGGAGGTTGAGGGGAATGATCTCCAGGCTGCCAATGGGGCTATCTTGTCGGCGGAGCCAGGGAGGCTCTTGCTGCACGTACTCAAGCTGGAGCTGAAGCACATGTTTGCGGGGGACTGGGATTGGCAGATCGCTCAAGTGGGTGATGATGACTTCGCGGTTACTTTTCCCTCCGCGGATCTGTTGCACATGGCTAAATCTAGTGGTAAACTGTTTCTCTCTATCAATGATATTACGGTGCGGGTGCGTGATTCTATCCAGGAGAGCATTGTGCCTCTCTCCATGCCAGAGGTGTGGCTCCGTCTCCATGGCATCCCCAAGAAGCACCTGCATGTCGACCGCCTGATGGAAGGACTGAAGATGTTGGGCAGGCCCATTGTGGTGGACGAGCTCTCACTCATCCGGATGGGACCGGTGAGGATGAAGTTTGGATGCAAAGCTCCGGACAAGATGAATGGCTTCGTGCAAGTATGGTTCAATCATGAGGGCTTTGACATCAAGGTGGAGGTGGAAAGACTCCCGAAGCGCACGGGTGAGGGACCAGTGGGGCCAAGTTCTAAAAAGGCTCCTCCCCGCCCTAGCGACAAACAGGGCCAGCCTGGTTCAGGGAACGGGGGTGCGAATGGCCAGCTGCAGGCTACGCCCGTGGCTCAGGGAGGGCCGGGTACTGCCATTGGCAGTCACCATCAAGATGTGGAGATGGCCTGCGATGACAAGGAGAATGAGGACAGCATGCCGGACACGTCGATTGACACAGAGACCTGGGATATGCTGGGCCGCAAAGCTCTCGCGCTCGTCGAGGACAAAGAAGTGGCGGCGCCGGGAGCGCTTGCGACTGCGGATACGGCATGGAACAGCCCGCCACCGGCGCGCACGCTGATGGGGGATTTTAACTAGTCTGGTTCTAAGGAGTTGGCTGGCGCTGGCTCCATGCTCTCGGGTGACCCGACCTCCCCCAGTCTGCTGGGCTCTGACACGGGTGTGGTGCTCAACGAACCATCCATGCAAACCCCGTTGTCAAGCCGCCGCAGTGCGTGCCAAGTGCCCGGGCCAAGGCACAGCTGGTAGAGCTGTCATCCATGGAGAGCGCGCAGCTGCGCCTTGCGGAGAAGAATCTCAAAACTACAGGTAATCCCCCCCTCCTTTAAGATTCTGAATGCTTTTACAGACCCAGAACTTGTCTCGATCCTCGATGATAGCGGTTTTAAAGTAGGTGCGGAGAGCGGTGAGCTAGTGTCGTTGATTCGTGCTCGCGAAGATGCCCAAGCGGCTCTGGCTGAAGCTACCGTGTTGGCAAAGGCCAGGGAGTCCTCTGCCACGTCTCTGGTTGTGCCAGACCCTGTAGGGTCTGTTGTGCTATCGGGTGGGTCTGCTGAAACAAGGGAGGTGGAGGCTACCCCCTCGACGAGACGTGCCCCGGCTAAAAAACATGTGGCAAAACCGATGACATCCAGAGGGGTGCGCCGTCGCAATCGTATTATGTGATGCGCTACCTTTTCTGGAACATTCGGGGCTGCGGCCACTCTGGCCATCGTACCCAGCTTAAGGAGTACATTGCCCGTGAGCGTATTGACGTCGTCGCGCTTCAGGAAACGATTAAAGCCGATTTTACGTATAGAGATTTGACAGCTTACGACCCCCTTCATCGTTTTTTTTGGGGCTGGGTGCCTTCTGTGGGTCACTCTAGCGGTCTTCTTTTGGGATGTAACAGTGATGCATGTGATGTTGTAAGCTGGGATGTGGGCTCATTTTTCATTGCAGTTACGATTAAACGCAGAATTTCTCTTGTTTCTTGGGTGATTGTTTGCGTCTACGGACCGCCTGATCATTCTTGGGCTGCTGATTTCTTGGGTGAAATCCAAAGCTTGGTTGGGGCCAAGCAAGCCGCCAACGTCCCCATTGTCCTTGGGGGCGATTTCAATCTTATTCGCTCGGGAGCGGAAGAACAACCATAATATAGACTGCTTGGAGTGAACTTATTCAATAATACTATCGATAATACTATCGTGGCATGTGCCCTGCGGGAGATCGCTAGGACAGGCGCTAGATATACGTGGACCAACAAACAACTCTCCCCTATGCGCAGTGTTCTCGATCGTGTCTTTGTGACTTCCGATTGGGAAGTGCTCTTCCCCATGTGTACGGTCGTGACAAAAACGCGTAATAGGTCGGACCACATGCCGCTGATCTTAGCTTCTCGGGAGGACCGGATCAAGCGTAGCCCTTGTTTCTACTTTGAAACAGGGTGGTTTGAGGTCGAGGGTTTTGGTCCCTTGCTCATTGCACGCTGGGAGCGTGCAAGAGCTACGGTCGGCTACTCCAGGGGTCCTCTGGACACTTGGATCTCGGCGGCCGGTGCCCTTCGTGGTTTCCTCCGTGGGTGGGGTGCAAACCACGGGAGCGACGCGAAGCACGCTAGGGAAGCTATAATCGCTGAAATTAAAGCCCTTGATGCTCAAGCTGATTCCAGACCCTTCCTAGAAGCAGAATGTGCCAACCGTTATGCACATGGGAACCAGGTGCTTGCCTTTCTTAGGGAGGAGGAGGAATACTGGCGTCGTAGGGGGGGCGTCAAGTGGATCACCAAGGGCAACGCGAATACGGGCTATTTTCACGCCTTTGCCAACGATCGTAAACAGAAGTGCTTGATTTTGAGACTTCAATCCGATCAAGGGCTGTTGGTTAGTCAGTCCGAGATCACGACCCACATCTATGACTTCTTCCTCAACTTGTTGGGAACAGCCGAGGACAAGCCCTTACACCTCCGGGCTGACTTCTGGGGAGAAGATGCCCGCGTGTCGCAAGCCGAAAATGACTTCTTGGCCTTGGCTTTCTCCATGGAGGAGATCGATGAAGCGGTGGGAGCAATGAAGATTGACACTGCGCCTGGCCCGGATGGCCGGCCGGTCGCATTCTTCCGCCGTTTCTGGCCTGTGCTTAAAGACCTCTTTTACAGGATTATTAATGGTTTTGCGTTAGGTACGGTAGACGTTTCGCGCCTCAACTATGGTGTCATCAGCCTCATTTCCAAAGTCAAAGGGGCCGACACTATTAAGCAGTACCGTCCCATCACTCTTATTAACGTGCCTTTCAAGATCTGCTCTAAGGCTTACGCGACCATACTTGCCCCGGTAGCGCAACGCGTTATCGATCAGTCCGGTTTACTCAAAGGTCGCAACATTCTCGAAGGGCCGATAGTGCTGCAGGAGATCATCCACGAGCTTAAACGCACTAGGCAACCCGCCGTGCTTCTCAAGCTCGAATTTGAGAAAGCATACGATCGCGTGAACTGGGAGTTCATTCGCGAGGTGCTGACTCGGAAGGGATTCGAGCAAGGCTTTGTTCACCGCATCATGCACCTGGTCTCGGGAGGCCAGACCGCGGTGTCGATTAACGGAGAGGTTGGGAACTTATTTCACAACAAACAAGGACTCGGTCAAGGGGACCCCTCATCGCCTCTGATCTTCAACTTTGTTGCGGTCGCCCTCTCAGCCATGGTTCATAAGGCTAAGGACGCCGGCCACATCCGCGGTGTGGTTTCTCACCTTATTCCGGGAGGACTCACACACCTTCAATATGCGGACGACACCTTATTGCTCTTTGAGCCAGAAAATCATAGCGTAGCCTCGATCAAACTCATCCTCCTTGCTTTCAAACTCATTTCCGCTGATGTGAACCCATTTATCATGAACTTGGTTCACCTTTTTGGAATGGGATCCAGAAAGTTATGCCCGCCTTCACATTAGGAGCCAAGTTCTACGTCAACAATGGTTCCTCAACGTGATTTTGGATGGACCATTGGTTTGGCACGGAACCCTTGTGGTAAAGCCATTCCGCTGCCTATCAGTTAGCCACTAACGTTAATATTCTGGTGGCTGATGCGCTTCGCAGCAACCCACCCTCTGTATCCTTCAAAAGCCCCTCCTCGCTAACGAACGAGCTTGTTGGGATGGGCTCGTTGCTGAAGAAAATATGTCCTAGAGGCAATAATAAAGTTATTATTTATTTCCTTATTTCATTATAAATTTTTATTATTCATGCTAGAATTGTACTAACCGGAAACATAATACATGTGTGAATACATAGACAAACATAGTGTCACTAGTATGCCTCTACTTGACTAGCTCGTTGATCAAAGATGGTTGAGTTTCCTAACCATAGACATGAGTTGTCATTTGATTAACGGGATCACATCATTAGGAGAATGATGTGATTGACTTGACCCATTCCGTTAGTTTAGCACTTGATCGTTTAGTTTGTTGCTATTGCTTTCTTCATGACTTATACACGTTCTATGACTATGAGATTATGCAACTCCCGTTTACCGGAGGAACACTTTGTGTGCCACCAAACGTCACAACATAACTGGGTGATTATAAAGGTGCTCTACAGGTGTCTCTAAAGGTACTTGTTGGGTTGGCGTATTTCGAGATTAGGATTTGTCAGTCCGATTGTCGGAGAGGTATCTCTGGGCCCACTCGGTAATGCACATCACTATAAGCCTTGCAAGCATTGCAACTAATGAGTTAGTTGCGGGACGATGTATTACGGAACGAGTAAAGAGACTTGCCGGTAACGAGATTGAACTAGGTATTGAGATACCGACGATCGAATCTCGGGCAAGTAACATACCGATGACAAAGGGAACAACATATGTTGTTATGCAGCCTGACCGATAAAGATCTTCGTAGAATATGTAGGAGCCAATATGGGCATCCAGGTCCCGCTATTGGTTATAGACCAGAGAGATGTCTCAGTCATGTCTACATAGTTCTCGAACCCGTACACTACTAGGAAAAAGCCTAGTAGTAGTGCGGGTTAAAAGCTAGTAGTAGCGCGGGTGCCTGTGCTACTACTACGGCGCTACAGCTAACTAGTAGTAGTAGCGCGGTGCATCCCGCGCTACTAGTACATGTGTTAGTAGTAGCGCGTGTCTGTGACCCGCGCTACTACTATTAATTTAAAAACCAAAAAAAAATCTCGACCCCATGACACGCGCACGTTGGCTGGGAGCAGGGAGATCTCGGCCATGACGCGTTCCTCGTGGAAGCCGTCGAGGGCGGCCGCGGAGGCCAGCCCGACGTGGGCTGGGAGTTGGAGGACCTGCATCTTGGCATCATGCGTGGGGAGCAGCTCCTCACGGTGGCCATCTCCGTTGTGGTCGGCGGCGAGCGGCGGCAGGAGGAGGTCCACGTCACCCGGAACGAGAAGTCGCCCTCGTGCTGCCGGAGGAGGAGGGGGATGGGTCAGGTAGCATTCCGGATCGAATCGGAGAGGGGGCAGGAGGAGGGCTGACCTGGAGCAAGAAGAAGACGGTGAAGGCGGCGAGGACGAGGATGCTGTGGTCGTGCTTCCGCATCTTGGCGGCGGCGAGGAGCCCCGACGACCGCCCACCGAAGGGATCTCGGAGAGGGAGGGGGCAAAGAAAGTAGAGTGTACCAGCGGCGGCCACCGCTGGAGTATGAGGGAGAGACGAGCAAAGTGAGAGAGGGGGAAAGAGAGGGAGAGAGGAGGGATTTGGGTGAGGATACAGGGATTTCACCTACCTCGTACTTAGTAGTAGCGAGGGGTGTAAAACTGTGCTACTACTATCAACTTAGTAGTAGCGCGGGTTTGTACCCCTCGCTACTACTATGGCATGGCCCGGGAGGGCACGGTAGAGACCGCCTAGTAGTAGCGAGGGTTAAAAACCCGCGCTACTAGTATCAACTTAGTAGTAGCGAGGGTTAAAAACCAGCGCTACTACTAAGTAGCAGTAGCGAGGGTTATAAACCCTCGCTACTAGCAAGCGTCTGCGTATAAACTTTTCCCTAGTACTGATCGGGTCCGCACGCTTAACGTTCATTGACGATATAGTACTATATGAGTTATGTATGTTGGTGACCGAATGTTGTTTGGAGTCCGTGATGAGATCACGGACATGACGAGGAACTCCGGAATTGTCCGCGGATAAAGTTTGATATATGGGATAATAGTGTTTGGTAACCGGAAGGGTTCCGGAATTTATCGGAAGGGGTTCTGAATGTTTCCTGAAATGTTTGGGTACGAGAACACTTCATTTGGGCCAAAGGGGAAAGCCCATAAGGTTTTTGGAAAGCGCAAAAGGAAGTTTTGCGGAGTCCAGGGGCCAGACGCCAGGGTCCCTGGCATCTGGGTCCAGACGCCGGGAACCCTGGCGTCTGGCTCTGGAGTCCGAGAAGGACTCTTGCCTTTCGGGTGAAACCGACTTTGTGGAGGCCTTTACTCCAAGTTTTGACCCCAAGGCTCAACATATAAATAGATGGGTAGGGCTAGCATCCAAGACACATCAAGAAACACCAAGCCGTGTGCCGGCAACCCGGTCCCCTCTAGTTTATCCTCCGTCCTAGTTTTCGCAGTGCTTAGGCGAAGCCCTGCGGATATTATTCTCCACCAACATCGTCACCACGCCGTTGTGCTGCCAGAACTCTTCTACCACTTTGCCCCTCTTGCTGGATCGAGAAGGCGAGGACGTCACCGAGCCGAACGCGTGCAGAATTCGGAGGTGTCGTGCTTTCGGTACTTGGATCGGTCGAATCGTGAAGACGTACGACTACATCAACCGCGTTGATATAACGCTTCCGCGAACGGTCTACGAGGGTACGTAGACAACACTCTTCCCTGTCGTTGTTATGCATCACCATGATCTTGCGTGTGCGTAGAATTTTTTTGAAATTACTACGTTCCCCAACAGTTGCTGCTTTGGCGGGAGTGGTCCTTCGCCCTGAGGCCGACTCGGTCTCCTGGGCTCTATCGCGCTCTGGAAAATTCTCTATTCAATCCCTGTACAACAAATTGACCGAGGGACCGACCCTGGACATAGCTAGGGGGCTATGGAAAGCGTCTATCCCCTTGAAGATCAAAATTTTCTTGTGGCACATGTTTCGGGATCGCCTGCCCTCCTCTAATAACATCGCTCGTAGGAACGGGCCTTCCGATGGCTCTTGCGTTCTATGCGGACATCACGAAGATGCCAACCACATCTTTGCTACCTGGCCCGCTTTGCCTGGAGTGTGGCTAGGTAGGCTTTCGATCAAAACTGGAACCCGCTCTCAGCTTCGGACCTCCGCGCTATTCTAGCCACTCATAGGGGCGGTTTTGGCCGTGTGTTTGTGGAGATGTGTGGGTGCTTTGCTGTGGGCCATCTGGACTACGCGCAATAAGATGGCTATTGAGCACAAATTTTCTTGTCACCCGGCTGACTTTATCTTCAAATGCCACTTGTTTCTACAGACATGGACGCCGTTGGGGAAACGGCGTGATGCGGATCGGATGACGGAGGCTATGGAGCGGATACGGTTGATGCAGATCGGCGCCCGCCACTAGCCTGCCGTTGGATGCGATCTTTTGGACTGGCCGCCTGTGCGCTGCTTCTTTTTTTGTTTCCCTCGCAGGCTTCGGCCGGTAGCATGTAACGTACCTTGGCTGCGGCCGTTTTACTTTATGTTGTTCTGTGTTGAACTTGTTAGATTCTGCCTTGTGTGGGCTTTATTAATTTAAAGCCGGATGCCTCCGGCGTCTTCATTTTAAAAGAAAGAACAATAATACCAATTAAAAAAATTGGGAGCAGTTTTCCCAGCGGCCAAACTTCACCCTCGTCTTGGATTATGTGGTGCCAAAGTCATCATGTTCTTGTCAGTTTTCTCGTCACGTAACATAAGCTGGTCAAGCTTGACCCGTTATGTTTTTCCCCTTTAACCCAACCCATTTTCTCCCCATAATATTGAACCATTGCATTGTAAAATCTCGAAATTTCTGTATGAAACTGAGATACAGGTAAAAATTCAGAAGATACCAGAAAAATAACACGTAATCCAATAAACATTCTCGTAAAGCACTTTTTGCCACATGATTTGCGAGAAATGGACTACTTAGTTTCAGCCTCAATTTTGCATTAAAAAAATCAAGTTCTAGAGAATAAAAATATATCTGCAAATCACAAATAATTCAGTCAGTATTATGGTAAGATTTGCGGTGTCTTGAACATATACTTTGGGAGAAATATGCGTGTTTAGCTCGCGACTCGAAATATGGTTGATAAATTATAACACGCATCTAAAAATAAAATAAACCACAAATAATTTGTTAAACATTTAGGTAAAATCTCAGCTCTTTGTTATCAATGGTCTGGGACATCCCTGTTGAGTTTCAATCCCAAATGTTAAGTCCGAAATACTAAATACGTAGAACACTTTGTAAACATTCCAGTATACATCGCATATTAAGTTCCAGGTAATTTGTTGTGCTCTTTTTGACAGATGATTTGGGAGAAACGTGCATGTTTATTTTCAGCATCAAATTTTTGGTTCAAAACAGAAATTGATAACAAACATTTGAATTTTTTAGTAAATTGCGTTTAACTAAGTGAGCCTTCTGGTTAATATCAGCACTTTTTGACATTTGATTTAAGAGAAACATGTTTGTTATGTTTAGACTCGGTCTTTATGTTAAAAAGTACTCCCTCCGTCCCATAATGTAAGACGTTTTTTTGACATTACACTAGTGTAAAAAAATGTCTTACATTGTGGGACGGAGGGAGTAAATAACAGTTTAGTTTTGAAAACATTCTAGTAAATCATAAATGGTTATGTGAGCATACTAATAAATTTGAGTCTCTTGCATTGACAGTTTGGGAGAAAGATGCTTGTTTTGTTTTATCCACAATATTTGCTCCAAAATGCAGCTTACACAAAAAATCTGAGAATGTTGTGTAAAGGACCCATAATTCGATGAACATTATGTTAAGATTTCATCCCCTTTTAAAGGATGGTTTTGGAGAAAAAGGTAAATTGAATTTTGGATAAATGTGTCAAGGGTTTTTACGTTGATCCTAATAGTGGTACTAGAGGGACTAGATGAAATTTGAAGTCAATAGGATGTCACGTCAAGAGACTAGAGGGTCCTAGGCACAAAACACCACAAGATATCGAGTTTCAGGCCCGAGTGTGGGTATAAGCCCTACCACCTAACTTGATCTTTCCTTATATATGCCGAGAATATAGAGTATTATAATGTCGATGGAGGGACTCGGCTAGTTCTGATGGACACGAAGATTTGAGTGTGAAGCGCCAGAATCTTTCTACATGGTGTGACAAAAACTAGGGTGAGCGAGAGGTCCCTATCTACATCCCCCTGGTGCACCTTATACAACACGTGTTATGGAAGTTTCCATGGCGGTGCGATGTGGCGTGGATGGATAGATGTCAAGCACAGTTTCGACATATAACACGCTTGGACCTTTTCCTATGTTCTCGAGAGTGTTTCCTGGTTCCCTTGCTGGAATATGATGGTAAGCCTCTTCCTTGGGTGGTCACACTTCTTCTGAGATCAATGTGGTGCATTTGGGCCTTGGAACACCCACTTGAGAGGTGATGGGAGGCAGGCCGATTGGTAATTTGACTTGTCACTGACAAGCCCCCTATTACTATCCATAATATAACAAGGTCCGTGAGTAAGGTTGACGTAGATACTCGTGGACTTCTTCAGCTTGTTCTCCAATTGGATGCGGTGTTAACTCCTTCATTGATATCTCGTTGTGATATCTTTGTCCTCAGTGTTCTTCGTCGATAGGAAGATAGTCGATCTAGATGCCTTTTTTGAGGTAGAATGATTTGTACATGTCAACATGTAGATAGAGAGTCTTTGTGTATGCCTTTTGTCCATGTTGACTGATTATCGTATGTCGAGTGGAACTTGTCGGTGCATGGTGAACACCAGTTGTCTTCCGCACGTGCGGGTCTTTAG
Organism: Triticum urartu; assembly: GCF_003073215.2. Taxonomy (NCBI): domain Eukaryota; kingdom Viridiplantae; phylum Streptophyta; class Magnoliopsida; order Poales; family Poaceae; genus Triticum; species Triticum urartu. The sequence goes on from NC_053026.1 coordinate 525,685,886, forward strand.
TCTTGGATGTGCTATGGCATTGGGTTTCCTGATGTTTTCCTTCTGGTTGGGTGCCACATGTAATGATGGGGTGCGTTGGATTGAAGATATTTACGAGTGGTTATGTAATGAGGCCTACACTGGAGAAGCGCTTGATTTGACAACTCCCTTCTACTTCCTCTGTCTTTGACGGGGTCTTTTACCACTTGAGTGGCCTTTGTTTTCTGCATTGACTCAGTAGCATATTGCCCTTTTACCACAATCTTGCATGCAGAGAGGTATCACCAACATTTTAGGTTTAGATTTTTTTTGAGTTAGCTAGGACTCTCTCGGAAAGTTATAAAATAACGATGGGGCAGGCGGAGGGTGCAGACTTCAGTATCCAAAAATATCTCCCCCAAATTAAGATCTAATCTTAGGAGAGTCTCTGATCTCCCAGCCAAAAAAACCATTGTGGAAACACCTCCCCCAAAGATGGGAGTGGAACAAGGAAGAAGAAGGTACAGGCCCTTTGCTTTCTCTATCGATAAGAAGTCTGCAAGGGGAAACCACCGTCACCACCATCGATTACACCACCAATCTTCTTCCTTTGACCAGTGGGTTCATCCTTGTACCTTTGTAATTCTAATATGATGTTTGATACAATAAACTATTTCCCTATAATTTGTTGCATTATTTTTATGCATGAGTGGATTTTCTTTTGTCATGTTATGTTGTAATCTAGTATGATTGGTATGAATTGTACGTTCGGATATGGTGATGTACTCTTGTGCTACTATATGCCTGCACTTATATCATATCACACTTGAGGGTTAATAATGTTTGGTGAAGATAGTTCCTGAAGTATCGGCGTTATAACATACAGGATACTTGCAGATGATGGCTAAGGGTTCAATCGTAAGTACTTTATCTGTTCAAAAATATTTGAAGTCCTAGGTTTGTCATAAGTCAAACATCTTTCATTTGATAAAGTCAATAGAAAAATATAACGTATGTACAACAACAAATTAGTCTCACTAGATTCATCACATCAGTACAGAATCGAGCTTTGGAGGCGGTTTGGGTACATGGTCCAGTAGTAGATCCCCAGTCCACCTCAAATCATGTGTAGCTAACACTCGACACAGTGGAGGCTGTTTTGAAACCTCCTCCAATGCATTTACCTGCAGGCGGTTCTGCCATACGAACCACATTCAATTCCCGAGGCAGTTTGCTCAATGCAACTACTTCCATTAGCTATTTCATGGATGGCAATTCTTTATCTTTGCTTACCAACCCTGCAACTAGAAATGACGAAAATATATAAACATAATACACATGCATACATCATTCAGTTGCACAACAAATTTTCTTTTCATAACACACAAGCATATAGTTGGGGGGTCAAAGCCAACATGTACATTTACACGCTTCAGAGCCAACACATGGAACATATTTGTAAAACCTACAAAGATAAGTCGGTTTTGATGTGCTCATACTATGTCCTCCCCCAAGTAGTTTACCGGCCTTGCCTTTTCATGTTGTCTACAATACATCTCCTTACAAGTTTTTTGCGATGTACACTAAATGTGCATATTAGAGGAGGTGGTGGAGGAAATAAGACTTTGTCCTTTTGTTCAGTGCCCCTTAAATGTAATCTGTTCTCAAAAACATTCACAAGATATCATGATTTACATTAATAGCATGAGTATAAATGAACTAAATGAAGTTTTTTTTAGAAAAATTATACCAACTTCTAGGATCATAACTGCCTCCATATAAGAAGTTGATTAAATGGATCCATAAGAGGGCAGTATTGTCCAGAATGCAAATCTATTTCGCATGAAGAAAAGATTCATCATCTGGAGTACCCAGTGCTAGCTCCTTACCCTTCATCTTCTCTATAGAATTGTTTTGCAGAAAACTAAAACATAATGTCATCAGCGCCTTGACCTTATGATGACACGGTACAAAACTCTCTTTTGGAAAAGTGTCTAATATAGTAAACCAAGATGTCACAACAACACGAGACCCTGTATATGTCCCCTTTGATGTACCTATTGGCAATAAGGAAACCCTTACTTTTGTTGGACTTATATTGGTAATGTTATTTTAAAATTAAGAAATTATAATCACCTAATAAATCAAGCCTTTCGGACAGCAGAAAAGATGATGGGGCAAAACTGCTAAGTTACGATTTTGTACAGTGTCACCATTAATAAAGCACCTGCAAGCCAATAAAATTGTTTGCATTTACTACATCAAGTGAGGTATGTAATCTATAAGCAACAAAGACATAGTTACAGATCAATCAACATACAGTTTAAGTAAACTCTAAAGCCTAAATGAATTTCTATAAGTAGCAACTAATAGTAAAAATTTCCATAAGCATACAATTATAACCCCCTAAGCATCTATATGCACACAACACTAACCCTACAAAAATCCATCGACATCAAGGCTGGTAACACTTAGGAGCTCACCGTGCCGGAGATCCAGTATGACGTCTGAAGGACATATGCCCTACAGGCAATAATAAAGTTGTTATTTTATATTTCCTTATTCATGATAAAGGTTTATTATTCATGCTAGAATTGTATTGATCGGAAACTTAAATACATGTGTTAATATATAAACGAATACCGTGTCCCTAGTAAGCCTCTACTAGACTAGCTCGTTGATCAAAGATGGTTAAGGTTTCCTAACCATAGACATGTGTTGTCATTTGATAACGGGATCACATCATTAGGAGAATGATGTGATGGACAAGACACATCCGTTAGCTTAGCATAATGATCGTTCAGTTTATTGCTATTGCTTTCTTCATGTCAAATACATACTCCTTCGACTATGAGATTATGCAACTCCCGGATACCGGAGGAATACCTTGTGTGCTATCAAACGTCACAACATAACTAGGTGATCATAAAGATGCTCTACAGGTATCTCCGAAAGTGTTTGTTGAGTTGGCATAGATCGAGATTAGGATTTGTCATTCTGAGTATCGGAGAGGTATCTTTGGTCCCTCTCAGTAATACACATCATAAGAAGCCTTGCAAGCAAAGTGACTAATGAGTTATTTACATGATAATGTATTATGGAACGAGTAAAGAGACTTGCCGGTAATGAGATTGAACTATGTATGAAGATACCGATTATCGAATCTCGGGCAAATGGAATTACGTATGTTGTCATAACAGTTCGGCCGATAAAGATCTTCGTAGAATATGTAGGAGCTAATATGGGCATCCAGGTTCCGCTATTGGTTATTGACCGGAGAGGTGTCTCGGTCATGTCTACATAGTTCTCGAACCTGTAGTGTCTGCACGCTTTGCTTAACGTTCGTTGACGATATAGTGTTATATGAGTTATATGTTTTGGTGACCAAATGTTGTTCGGAGTCTCGGATGAGATCACAGACATGATGAGGAGTATTGAAATGGTCGACAGGTAAAGATTGATATATATACGATGGTATTTGGACACCGGAAGTGTTTCGGGACTTACCATGGGTTCCGGGCACCCCCCCCCCCCCCGGAAAGATATGGGCCTTATGGGCAAAGAAAGGGACAGACCAGTCCACAAGGGGGTTGGTGCGCCCCTCCCTTGTTTGGCCAGCCCTAGGGAAGGAAAAGGGGGAGGGCTAGCCCCTCCTGCCTTTCCCTCTCATGGGAGAAAGGAAAGGGGGGGACCCTTCCCTGCCTTTCCCCGCACTCCAAATAAGGAAAGGGGGCGCGGCTTGGGAGGGACCCCAAGTAGGATTCCTCCTACTTGGGCACCTCCTTTGGCAGCTCCTCCCTCCCTCCCACCTATATATATGTGGGAGGGGGCGCCTAGCACACAACAGACAATTGCCTAGCCGTGTGTGGCGCCCCCCTCCACCGTTTACACCCCCGGTCATATTTTTGTAGTGCTTAGGCGAAGCCCTGCAGAGATCACTTCACCATCACTATCACCATGCCATCGTGCTGCCGGAACTCATCTACTACCTCGCCGTCTTGCTGGATCAAGAAGGCGGAGGACGTCACCGAGCTGAACGTGTGCAAAACGCGGAGGTGTCGTACGTTCGGTACTTGATCGTTTGGAGCACGAAAAAGTTCGACTACATCAATCGTGTTTTTAAACGCTTCCGCTTATGGTCTACGAGGGTACGTAGACACACTTTTCCTATCGTTGCTATGCATCTCCATGTATAGATCATTGCATGTGTGTAGAAATTTTTTGTTTTTCATGCAAGGCTCCCCAACAACGTCATCGTAAGCTCTTCCCCCATGGGATGGAGTCCACCTGTGGAGGCCTCGGTGGATGTTGGCTGCAGTCCCCGTGTCACCGATTCACCTTAATGAACAGCGTAGCACCTGCACATCGTATCTACAACTGATGTTTGATGGCCTTGGTCCATGGCGTGGACAAACGGGATCTTCCCCGCCGCTGTGGATGCAAAGATACTGAACTGAGTCCACTGGTACACAATCGGGTTTTGGAGGAGTGTCGGTGTCAAAACCGGCGGATCTTGGGTAGGGGGTCCCGAACTGTGCATCTAGGCGGATGGTAACAGGAGGCAGGGGACACGATGTTTTACCCAGGTTCGGGCCCTCTTGATGGAGGTAAAACCCTACGTCCTGCTTGATTAATATTGATGATATGGGTAGTAGAAGAGTAGATCTACCACGAGATCAGAGAGGCTAAACCCTAGAAGCTAGCCTATGGTATGATTGTCGTTCGTCCTACGGACTAAAACCCTCCGGTTTATATAGACACCGGAGAGGGCTAGGGTTACACAGAGTCAGTTACAATGGTAGGAGATCTACATATCCGTATCGCCAAGCTTGCCTTCCACGCCAAGGAAAGTCCCTTCCGGACACGGGACGAAGTCTTCAATCTTGTATGTTCATAGTCCAGGAGTCCGGCCGAAGGTATAGTCCGGCTATCCGGACACCCCCTAATCCGGGACTCCCTCAAGGAGGTTTGAAGAAAAGCCATTCCAATGCAAGGGGTGGTCTTTCAACTGATGGCTATCCTATCCCCCTCGCAGTGCAACATAGAGTGGTTATCTCTGACGCATGTGTTTGCATTGCTAGGGTCTAAACCGAGGTGTATTAGCCATACCACGCCAAAGAAAAACTCTTACTAACAAAATAATGAGAAGCTCCATCACTACTAGGGAAAAGCCTAGCAGTAGCGCGGGGTTTTAGCCTATCAGTAGCGTGGGTAACTGCACTACTACTATGACACTACAGATAAAGGTTAGCAGTAGCGTGTGTTGACGCGCACTACTGCTATAACTACTTAGTAGTAGCGTGTGGAGGAACAGGCACTACTGGTAATTACTAGTAGCACGTCTCACAGCCCATGCTACTACCATTATTCCATATTCTATTTTTTATGTCGTTATTCATACACCTTTATACAAGTTTTCATACAGTAGCAATTTAGAGATTTTTTACATCATAATGAGTTATTAAATCACTAGGTGAAAGAACCGCGGATTAATTTCAAGTGGATGGATCCTAAGTAAGTCATGGATTATCCATGACTTGATCACTTAGGATCCATCCACTTGAAACTAATCCGCGGTTCTTTCACCCAATGATATAATAAGTCATCATCATCATATTAATATAAAAACTCTTACATCATATCATCACCAACAACACTAGCTAATAATCATCATACTCATTACCACTATTTAATCATCATAGTCATAGTGTACCTATCTAATCACCACCAACACTTGCAAATAATAATCATCATAGTCATTACCACTTTTTAATCATCATAGTCATAGTGTAGCTATCTAATCACCAGCAACACTAGCTAATAATAATCATCATAGTCATTACCAGCAACACTAGCTATTTAATCATCATAGTCATAGTGTAGCACATCATCATCTTCAAAATCATTCTAGCTAGCTAATCACTCCTACTGCTCTCTCTCACATAAAATAGCATAGAACATGTGTAGCAGTCCTGATTCATCATATTGGAGCATGTAGATAAACATGTCTTCTAATTGTGTGTTGCGCTTCTGATTGCTGTCTCCTAGTATTTCTCTGTGATCCTTCACAATTTTTCTCCAGTCTTTCACTATTAAGACCTGATCGGTTTTAGAAATCGTGAATGCACTCATATGCAATGTAGGATGTCTTGGTCATAAGCTAACCATTGCCATGCGGCCTTTAGGCTCGATCCAATGAAGCACAACTATCATCGGGAGTCCCTATTGAAGAACATCATAGTAACCTACTTAGCAATGAAGTTTAGCTTAAAAATAATGTATGCAAAAAGATGCACTAAGGACAAATAGTAAAATTCTTATAATCTTTCCTAAATAGATGTGACTGTAGTTCAATACGAACACTATTGGTCGCACGTTTTGAGTACTAAGATTTTCAAGTCCATGAAACATAATGAGTTATCTCCTCACAGTTTAGTTCAGCCTCGCGACAGTAGTAGGTCATGTCTACCAAGCGACGGACATGTTTGCTTGATTGGAAATAAGCTGTCAATAGAAATTAGTTGTCAACTATTTTTGAATAAACAATATCCAAGAAATAAATATGTTTGAGAAACTCACATAATGGTAGAACTGGAGGCATCTGCACATCAACCCAGATGTCGATATTTCCTTCAATATTATCTTCCGGACGAATATCAAAGGTGATAAGCATATCAGGCTCAAATGCATAAGCCTTGCATAGTGCTCTCCAAGTTTTGCATTCAAAATACATGTAGGTGTCTGCATTGTATAATTTGCGTCGAAAGTACAACCATGCTCGGTATTCAAGTGATCTCTCTTTACCTCCATAGTTTTCATAGGACTGAAACCAATCTTATCCAAGACAAAATTTCTTGCATGACAGGGGATACACAAGTATAATAGTAAAAATATAAAATTATAAGTTGAAGCAAAAGAAGCAGAAATCATGCTTAGTTACGAAAAAATACTTGTCGTTGTGACTTACTGTATTCACTTCGAAGTTCTCGTCCAACTTGATGTAGAAGTGCCTATCATCAACTAGGAAATGTCTGTCGCACAGGCCACACTCGTCTTCGCAGTATTCGCACATACCGAAATCCTTTTCGTCGTCAGACATTTCCTATGTTCATAGTTGAAACACTAATTGAAAATCGATCGAAGGCAACTACCAGGAAACTCAACACACAAATCCGGGGCACTCGATATTTCCTACATATTCTAGCACAAGTCATGCATAAATTCACGAAAAAATCGGCATGACCTTTGCTAAAATAGGACATATCGAGCGCCTAAAATTTTCCGGAACAAAAATGAATCAACACTCCGGCAAAACATAGGCCACTCGAATTTTCCCAGTGATACAAAGATGTTCATACACATACAATGATGCTTCACTACAAAAAAATACACTTCCGTGATGATACGTGTTTGTCACAGTAGGTCGCGTTTTTTGTCATGCATGTACATCCATGACAAATTTATGACATAATTAAGATAGTCATACTTGTGCTGTCGTAGAAGTGTTCCATGACATTACCAAAATTATCATCACGGAAGTGTCCACTTCCATGACGATAAATCACGCGTCACAGAAGTGCTTTCTTCAAGGGTGACCGACACATGGCATCCACCGTAATAGAACGCCGTTAAGCTATCGGGTCGGGTTTTGGATCCGATAACCCGTTAACAGCCCCGACCAATGGGGATTTTCCACGTGTAAAATCATCATTGGCTAGAGGAAACACGTGTCAGCTCATTGTTGGGACAGATGTCATCCACTCACTTGACAGAAGGCGCCTATGATACGTCGACACATGGCACGACCCAACAGTGGCCCATTTCTGTGAAAAGGCCGGACCGTTTGACTTGGTCAAAAGCCGGCAGGCTAGCCCATGGAAAGCCTGTTAACGGCATGTTCTCATATAGCCCATTTACAGCCCGCTAACCCAAGGCCCGTTATGCCCTATCTGAATTAGGCCCAGTAGCATCATCTGGGCCATCCAATATGATTCCAACCCGTTTTCACTTTTGGCCCATGCATAGCCCATGACGTCTTTCGGCCCATATGAGGCCCTTTGTAACTCTTGGCCCATTAGCGGCCCGTGCTGAAACTGGCCCGTAATGAACAGTATATTACTTTACACCCGTTAACGGCCCGTGGTGAAAATGGCCCGTAATGAAAAGTGTATCACTTTATACCCATTAACGGCCCATTATTCCGTTGGGCCGTTTCCAGCCCAAGTTAACTTTCGGCCTTCTGAGGGCCCATTTATTCTTGGGCTTATTTGCAGCATTCGGTTACTTACGGCCCGTTAGTGTCAATTTCTGTTTGTGGGCCAAATTCAGCCCGTCGTTACAGTCAGCCCGTTTGTGGACCGTTAGTCTGTTGTGCCATTTTCCTAGCATCACCAAATACTGCCTATTAACGGCCCGTTATGGTCAGCCCATAAAACGTACGATTTCCATTAAAGGCCCGTCTACAGCCCATTAAAGGCCCATACAAGACCCATAAATGAGTCGGCGTCCCATGGATCCTACGAGACATAGAAGGCCCATGGATCCTACGAGACGTAGAAGGCCCATGGATCCGACGGCCCGTGAAGGGCCATGGTCGGGTGAGCTGGCCCCCGTTCGAACGATATAGCATATTCAAAGAATTATCCTACTCAATACTATCACCTCTAAAAAGCATACACTATACAACAAATAGATCAAGGCATAGAAAGGTAGAATAATCCTACACTATATAATAAAGAAATTACAGCCGATTATACCCACTGGGCATTATGGTTAGGTACAGGTGATAATAAAGCATACACAAACAACAAATTACATACACTGGGCAAATACAGCTCATACATCATGGACGCGCATCAACTTAACTCCATTTGAACTACAATCTCTTTAGAAAATAGGATTGACCGGATTTAGATAGCACAAATTTCAGTCTGCAAAATCTCCAATTCCTTCATGGTTATCTCAGTGTCTTGTTTCATTTTTTTGACTCATGCATCTAATAACTGCATGTCCAGTCTCAACTTGTTGATTATACGCTGACAATCATGTACACGTTGTCTTGCCACCTCTAGTTGATGCTGGAGAACATCAGCACATTCCAATTCCAATCCATAATCATTCGGTAACGGCCATGCTGCACTGCTCACAGATCTTTGTGTTGATGTCACTTCATCCTGAAATGTCTCTGTAAGTACACATGACTAGGGCAAAAATATAGTTACAACAGTGAAGCAAACAAGACACTATTTTGTACTACATGGCAAAACAGGACTAACAATAATATTACACGTCACTTTCAAAAAAAATGTTACACGTCATGAAGCATAAGCAGGTGATATTTTAAAAATTATAAAAAAGATAGTCTGTGCAGCCTGCATACAGAAATCCCTCTTAGCTCAGCAGAGGAGCATGATGGTGGGGCCCAATCAAAAACACAGACAAGTTACAAATTTAGACAGCACGTTGCGTATAAGTAAGGAAGCAGTTGGCCATTCTGTGCCTCAATTAAAGTCTTAGGGAGCATAATGAACAGCAGAGGGTTTCATACAAACATACCACAGCAGGCAAAACTATGCAATCATTAGCGTAGTATAAACTAGATTGTGAGCCTCATGCAATAATAGTTGGTTAATAGACTTCAAAGCTTCAGGCACACTTCTGCAGAGTAATTAAATGGTAAGGCCTTTAATTATGTCAACTAATAGTGATACAAGTACCGAACATCAGGCATGATTATTTGGGCATCTCATTAACCGAGGACAAATAAAGCAATTGAAAAGAGAAAATTAACTATGCCTGAAACAAACAAGGAATTGAACTATTGAGTTGCATACAGTGACTTACCTTAGTAGGTTGAAGAGGCTCAACGCAGCTCCTACTTCTCTTGCAAGGCTCCTTCCTAACATCTTGTACTTGGAAATCCTCAATCTTATCTTCATTGCACCCCCTCTGCAAGGTGACACAAACTAGTTACTCGTCTCCTTGGAAGATAAATATGCATACTTTCCAGTCTGTGAACACAAAAGAATGAGATTATAACAAAACAACACCACATAATGAAACATGCCGCATCTCTTGCACTTGCACACAATGAAATGAGCATTTACTATGTCTGCACTATGTAAAAACTAGGCATACCTTTGAACTGGATCTCCAGGTACTCTTGGAGAGCCTACTATAGTGTACAGCCAAACCTTTATGTCACCTATGAGTTAGACAAGGCCCCACTACAGCAGCCCTTAGTGTTTAAATCGTTGACAAGCTCTGTTAGAGTCTTAGGTCAAGAACATCAAGTAATCAAAGCAAAAAGTCCTAGTATGGCTGGCTGATGCAAACAAGCAATTGAACAGATGTGTGAGCAAATCTTGCATATCAAGAAAAGAAGCAAAGAAGGAGGCTTAAAGACCATCACTTGACTGACCAGATTTAAGGGGCATTTAAACATCACGTGCAACATATGAACTAACATAAACATTGCATATTCCAGATTCTACAATGGAATGCACATGTATTAGGTTATGCCATGTATGATGATGCCTAAATGTATAGATAGCAGGCAAGAGTGATCCATCATTGCACGCACAATTGAATTGCATGTTAAGGGCCAGATCGATTCCGCCTATTCAGGGCATATGGTCAAAATAAGCCATAAAAGATGTAAATAAGTCATTTTTGAGTTATGGGCTTGGGCTTAACTAATTTCTCTTTGGAGGGGGGTGTTTCGGGTAGAACCTCACTAAAAATTGAAGGGAAGGGGAATAGTGAAATGACTCTGTTGTCTGCCTATATTACACTCAAAATGCAACTGCTGACGCTCGTGTCACACCTGACCCTCAAGTAAAAACAAACACGCAAGCATTCATTGCCCTGCCCGCTTGCATCTCCTCTCCCCTTTCCCTCTACCTCGATGCCCTGCCTACAGCACTAGAGTTCCTCCAGCGAGCCATCGCCACTGGTCCCATCTGGCCTGGTCCTCGACGATGCTATGTCCAGCTAGGCTACATGGCTGGCGGGTAGGGGCAAATCTCCCTGGCTGCTCCTCCCTCTGGCGCCGCCCCTCATTCTCATGGTATCCAGCAGCTACTCCACTGTGGTTCGTCCAACGCACTACTCCAGCGGGCGCTGCACAACTACGGCTGATGCCACACTGCGGCAGAAGGCACCTTATTCCCCCTCCCCTCCTCCCAGGCCATGGCCTTGAGGTGCTGTTGAAGGATGAGCTCATCCAACAAGGTTAGGATCTCCTCTGATTTTTTGCCAAATTTTCATTCTGATCCACTATACGATGAATTGCTATGAGCTGCTTCGGCTGCTGCTATATGATGCATTGCTATGAGTTGCTCCTGCTGCTGCTATATGATGAATTGCTATGAGCTGTTGCTGCCGTATGATGAGTTTCTATGAGCTGCAGCGGCTACTATATGATGAATTGCTATGAGCTGCTGCTGCTATATGATGAGTTGCTACATGCTGCTCCTGCTTTTGCTATATGATGAATTGCTATGAGCTGCTCCTACTGCTGTTATATGATGAATTGCTATGAGCTGCTCCTGCTGCTGCTATATGATGAATTGCTATGAGCTGTTGCTGGTATATGATGAATTGCAGACTCCTGCTGCTGTATGATGAGTTGCTCTGAGCTGCTGCTGCTATATGATGCTTTCAGGTGGTGCTGCTATATGATAATAACCAGCCACTTGGACCGTCGAATTTCAATAGATAATTGTTCTTCATTTAAATGCGGGTCATGCGTTCTTCGCTTAAATTAGGCAATGTGATCTCTATGGAAAACATTGACCAAAGTAGATTGTGCCAAGTAGATGGTATCTTTGTATTTGCATTTTGAGCAAATAGTGATGGTCTATTTTCCTATCATATTAATTACTGCACTGGGTTCAATTTGTGATGTTTGCAAGTCAAATTAATTTCCATATGGGCAGCAAAATGAAAAAAATATAATGCATCTAGACTTTCCACTGATCATACCAAAGATAAGCTGAAAACGCAATGAAAAGAACTGGTTGGCTTATTACATGGAGCTTATATTCACACGTGCTTATTTTCTTAGGATAACTCAGAATAACTGTCCCTAAGAAACTTGGCTAATAGAATTGGCATGCAAATAACATGTCACGATGATTGCAGTGGAGGAGTGACGTACCATAGCATGCTGTATAGGCTCACCACTGCCTCTCCTTTTTTGCGATGTTCCATGAAATTGCCACATACATCTTGTACTTTTTCATTGTGTAACCCTATCTGCAAGTTGACACGGCTAATTTCAGACATATCTACATGATACAACATTGCATATCCCTTGCGCATATTTAAACCACCAATTAACGATTGTGTGCGTACCATAAGCTAGCCATGACTCTGTATGCTGGACTAGCAGGCACTCTAAGGGAGCCTAATGTAGTGCACTGGAATTCCTACATGCCACCTACAATTTTGTGTAATGTACTGCCCCTGTTCCTAAATATATGTCTTTGTAGAGATTCCAGTATGGACCACATACAGATGTATATAGATGCATTTTCGAGTGTATATTCACTCATTTTGGTCCGTATGTAGCCTATAGTGGAATATCTAGAAAGACTTATATTTAGGAACGGAGGTACGAGGTAGTATCATGTATGACATCTACATATCTAATTTAGCAGCCAGTAGTAGAAATCATTGTCTGCACATAGGGATTACTGGTCGAAAATCCTAGCAAAGCACGCTGGTAGGCACAGAACAATACAAGAGAGAGAGAGAGACACGCTTACAAGATCATAGCAATGCCTCAGTCCAGGATCTTGGTTGGCCAAGCTGTTAGATCTAGAAGAAACATCGTCCTTATAGTTTTTGCCAGCTGCATAACAGGTAACAGCGACCGGTTAGTATATTTGAAGTACATCGGGCAGGTGATGCTGGACGGGTTTAAAGGTGACAAGTACCTAGGCCATGGTGGATGCTTGGCATCTCTCCAGACGGTGGGAATCAGGTTAGAAACGCCGAGGGTGATGACGCTGCGCTGGCTGTCGGGGTCCGGTAAGGAGATCTAGAACCGTCGAGTAGGGTGTTTGTGGAGCGGCTCCGGTAGGTGGACTACGGTGTGGGCGAAGCGGATCTATGGCCGTGGACGAGGGCGTAGGTGAAGCCGCTCCGGTGGTTGGGTTAAGGATGGTGTCGATGATGCGGATATGCGGCTATCGACAGGGCGTCAGAAGCTGCTCTGGTGGTTGGGTTAAGGATGGTGTCGACGATGCGGATCTGCGGCCGTGGACGGGGCGTTAGAAGCTGCTCCGGTGGTTGGGTTAAGGGTGGTGTCGACGATGCGGATCTGCGGCCGTGGACGGGGCGTCAGAAGCTGCTCTGGTAGGTTGGATGAGGGTGCGAGGAAGCAGATCTGAGGCCGTGGACTTGTGAGTTGGCAAAGCGGCCCCGGTAGGGTTGAGAACGGTATAGGAGAAGCTACTCCGGTAGGGTTGACGATGGTGTCGGCGAAGCGGCTCCGGTAGGGTTGAGGAAGGTGTCGGCGAAGCGGCTCCGGTAGAGTAGAGGAAGGTGTAGGCAAAGAGGATCAGAGGCCGTCGACGGGGGCGTCGGTGGGTTGGCTCCGGGGGGTGTGGACGAAGCGTCTCCGATGGGGAGTACGAATGAGCCGCTACAGATGCGCGGCGGTTGACGAGAATACCGGCGAAGCAGATCTGGCACCGTGGTAAAGGCCGGCACCGAATGGGCTGTGGTATAGTGGTGGATGAGCAGTCTACTTGTTTCTAGGGGAGGTGCGAGGGGTAGATGCGGCCGGAGAAGCAGATCCGGCGAGGTGGACGCCGCTGGCAGTGAATGGGCTATGGTACGCCGGTGGATGAGCAGTCTAGGGTTTCGAGAGGGGAGGGGAGAAAGGGCGATGAAGTACGGACGGCGTGATGTAAGATGCTCTGTGCTGTGGAGTTAGTCGTTTTTGCTGGAGGGGGATAGGAAATGATGGTGCCGTGTAGTGGGGGAACCGGAAGTTACCAAAGCAGCCCCGACCTATCATGTAGATGAGGGCGGTATTGTAACTGTTGGTCTCCGTGCACCAAGGACAAAAGGGGGATTTCGCATGCTAAAGACTAAGGTGGCGTAAATTTTAGAAGGAGGCGGGAGATTTTGCCGCCCGCGGGATCGTTCGTATCCAGTTTCAACTAATTTTGGACCATGCTAGCGGGAAGGTCATTGTGGGAGTCCTGGATTAGGGGGTCTCCGGACAGCCGGATTATATCCTTTGGCCGGACTGTTGGACTATGAAGATACAAGATTGAAGACTTCGTCTCGTCTCCGGATAGGACTCTACTTGGCGTGGAAGGCAAGCTAGGCAATACGGATATGGATATCTCCTCCTTTGTAACCAACCTTGTGTAACCCTAACCCTCTCCGGTGTCTATATAAACCGGAGGGTTTTAGTCCGTAGGACACAACAACTACAACACACAATCATACCATACGCTAGCTTCTAGGGTTTAGCCTCTCTGATCTCGTGGTAGATCTACTCTTGTACTACCCATATCATCAATATTAATCAAGCAGGACGTAGGATTTTACCTCCATCAAGAGGGCCCGAACCTGGGTAAAACATTGTGTCCCCTGCCTCCTGTTACCATCTGCCTTAGATGCACAGTTCGGTACCCCCTACCCGAGATCCGCCGGTTTTGACACCGACATTGGTGCTTTCATTGAGAGTTCCTCTGTGTCGTCGCCGTTAGGCTTGATGGCTCCTACTATCATCGATAGCGATGCAGTCCAGGGTGAGACTTTTCTCCCCGGACGGATCTTCATCTTCGGCGGCTTTGCACTGCTGGCCAATTCGCTTGGCCATCTGGAGCAGATTGAAAGTTATGCCCCTGGCCACCAGGTCAGGTTTGGAAGCTTAAACTACACGGCTGATATCCGTGGAGACTTGATCTTCGACGGATTCGAGCCTCTGCCTTGTGCGTCACGCGGTCACGATGAGTACTATTCAGCTCTACCATCGGACAGTGTCCAGGAGATCGCACAGGCAGCCGCTCCGACCCTCAATTTGGAGCCAGTTGCGCCGTCCATGGACGGGTGGATGGACCCCGCCATGGAGGCCTTACCCTCAGTGGCGATCGAGCCAAACATCGACCTTACCTTGCACAAGAGCCGTGTCGTTAAACTGCTGGATCCTTCTCCGGCCACGGACTCAGAACCGCCCGTGCCCATTCCCATCGAATCCGATTGGGCGCCGATCATGGAGTTTACCTCCGCAGATATTTTTCAGCACTCGCCCTTGGGCAACATACTGAACTCATTAAGGTCTCTCTCCTTGTCAGGAGGATTCTGGCCGAACTATGTCCGGCAGGACTAGGATGCAGACGACGAAGAATTTCGCGGCCCACCCACCACCCACTTAGTAGCCACTGTCGATGACTTAACCGACATGCTCGACTTCGACTCCGAAGACATCGACGGTATGGACGACGATGCGGGAGACTAAGAGGATCCACTGCCCACAGGGCACTGGACAGCCACCTCATTATACGATATATACATGGTGGATACACCTAAAGAAGGCAATGGCGACGAGATAGCGGAGGATGACCCCTCCAAGAAGCAACCCAAGCGCCAACGTCAGCGGCGCCGCTCTAAGCCCCGCCAAAGCAAAAGTGGTGATACCGGCACAGGAGAGAATAACACTCTGGATAGTGCCGAAGACAACAACAATCCCCTCCAGCAAGATTTAGAGCAGGAGGATGGAGGAGCCAGCCCTCCTGAGAGAGCGGCAGATGGAGAGGAGGAGGATGATAACTACATGCCCCCTCCGAAGACGAGGCAAGCCTCGGCGATGACGAATTCGCTGTGCCAGAGGATCCCGTCGAACAAGAGCGCTTGAAACGCCGGCTTATAGCAGCGGCAAATAGCCTTAAGAAAAAGCCGCAGCAGCTTCAAGCTGATCAGGATCTGCTAGCTGACAGATGGACTAAAGTCCTTGCGGCCGAGGAATATAAACTCGAGCGCCCCTCCAAGAGTTACCCAAAGTACAGGTTGCTACCCCGACTGGAGGAAGAAGCGTATGATGCGGCTGATCGGCCACCTCGTGGCCGCGATAGAGAGGCATTCCAGCCAAAACTCAGCCTGCACCCCGATGCCATTCAAATAAAAAGGCATGGGAAGATACGCCAGACCTGCGAGACATATTGGAGGACAAAGCAAAGCATGCAAGATCGATCTATGGATCACGAGGGCGTGCCACTATGCGAGACGATAAACGTCACGCCGGATACAGTAAAAGTAAATCCGGCCGGGCCGAACACAGTGGGCAAGACCCATTCGAGCTGTGTCGTGATATAGCCAAATACAGAGGCGCCGCACACCCCTTATGATTCACAGACGTAGTAATGGATCATCAAATCCCAGAAGGTTTCAAACCTGTAAATATTTAATCATACGACGGCACAACAGATCACGCGGTATGGATCGAGGATTTCCTCCTCCACATCCACATGGCCCGCGGTGATGATTTACACGCCATCAAATACCTCCCACTAAAGCTCAAGGGACCAGCATGGCATTGGCTTAACCGCTTGCCAGCAGAGTCCATCAGTTGTTGAGAAGATCTGGAAGCCGCATTCCTCGACAACTTTCAGGGCACTTATGTGCGGCCACCAGATACCAATGACTTGAGCCACATAATTCAACAGCCAGAAGAATCGGCCAGGCAATTCTGGACTCGGTTCCTAACAAAGAAAAATCAAATCGTCGACTGTCCGGATGCAGAGGCCCTAGCGGCTTTCAAACACAACATCCGTGACGAATGGCTAGCCCGACACCTTGGTCAGGAAAAACCGAAATCTATGGCAGCCCTCACGACACTCATGACCCGCTTTTGTGCGGGAGAAGACAGCTGGCTGGCTCGCAGTAACAACATATCAAAGAACCATGGTACTTCGGATACCAAGGATGGAAATAGCAGGTCACGTCGCAACAAACATAAGCGCCGCATTAACAGCGATAATAACGAGGATACGGTAGTCAATGCCGGATTCAAAGGCTCTAAACCCGGTCAGCGGAAAAAGCCATTCAAAGAAAGTACGCCGGGTCCGTCCAGCTTGGACCGTATACTCGATCGCTCGTGTCAAATGCACGGCACCCCAGAAAAGCCAGCCAATCACACCAACAGGGATTGTTGGGTGTTCAAGCAGGCCGGTAAGTTAATTGCCGAAAACAAGGACAAGGGGCCACATAGCGATGACAAGGAGGAGCCCCGATAGCAACACACCGCAGGACAGAAGAGGTTTCCCCCACAAGTGCGGACGGTGAACATGATATACGCAACCCACATCCCCAAGAGGGAGCGGAAGCGTGCGCTCAGGGAGGTATATGCGTTGGAGCCAGTCGCCCCAAAGTTCAACCCATGGTCCTCCTATCCGATCACTTTCGATCGCAGGGACCATCCCACTAGTATCCGTCATGGCGGATTCGCCGCACTGGTTCTGGACCCAATCATTGACGGATTTCACCTCACTCGAGTCCTTATGGACGGCGGCAGCAGCCTAAACCTGCTTTATGAGGACACAATGCGAAAAATGGGTATAGACCCCTCAAGGATCAAACTCACAAAAACGACCTTCAAAGGCGTCATTCCAGGCGTAGAGGCCCATTGCACAGGCTCAATTACACTGGAAGTGGTCTTCGGATCCCTGGATAACTTCTGATGTGAAGACTTAATCTTCGATGTAGTCCCGTTCCGCAGTGGTTATCATGCACTGGTCGGGCAAACCGCATTTGCGAGATTCAATGCAGTACCGCATTATGCATACCTCAAGCTCAAGATGCCAGGACCTCGCGGGGTTATTACAGTCAACGGAAATAGAGAGCGCTCTCTCCGAACAGAGGAGCACACTGCGGCCCTCGCAGCAGAAGCGCAAAACAGCCTCTCAAGGCAACCCACGAGTTCGGTGTTTCAAGACCCGGACACCTTCAAGCGCGCTCGAAGCAATCGACAAATAGACCGCTTGGCGCGATCTGAGCTCGCGTAGCAATGCGGCCCCCACCCCAGTCCCAGCCAAACGGTGAAACTCGTGCCACGCGTACATAATTATGCATTAAAAATACCATGGGCACAGGTGGGTAGGGGGGCACAACTGCGGCACGCCCCAAGACGCGGCTTAAACCGCACTAGGGGCTTCCCGTTTGGTTATTTTTCTTTTTTTCAGGACCTTAAGCTCTGGAAACCCTGTCCGGCAGCACTATTGCTGAACACATGATGCAGCAACCAAGGAGGTAGAAAGCTACGTCACACCACGGAATTCCCAGGTGGATTACTATAACGAGCGAAATATTTGATTTAATACTATTCCTCAGCTTGCCCTTGGAAGGCACATAGTCCCACTCTTTGCTTGTCGCACTATCTGTATCATTCTGCTTTAACGCACCTTTTTGAATAAACAGTGCATAACATCACGACTATTATTGCATTCTTGTTATATATATATGTGTTCATTAACGACGCCTTGCAACCGTACACTTTGGTACGGCTAATACACCAGGGGCTTACGTACGCCACAATATGGTGTGAAAAGTCCGAACACTTTCACAAGTGCGGCACCCCGAACTTATAGCATTATATGCATCAGCTCTGAATCATGTCTTTGGTCAAATGTTGGGTTTGCCCGGCTCCTATGTTTTGGTACCTTACGTTCCGCTCTATCGGCTAAGGTACCGCTAGGAGAACTACTGTGATTGTGCCCCGGTTCTGCCGGGCTTAGCACCTCGGTATAGAAAGCTAAAACTGACTGTCATGATAAGGCGAGAGACTGGTCGCTGTTCGGTGAGGTTTTCGAGTCCCTAAAGACTTATTCCGCTTAGGGCGAGGGCCCGGCCCTGTCCGGCTTAAAGGCGTGTATCGCGCCCCGAATTTGGCCTTCCAAATACCAGGGGCTTCGCTGAAATTTAAAATTATAGAATTCTATGGCTAAGTGAGAGTGATAAAGCATTATTAGTCCGGTTGCCTTGTTCGTTGCATTGAGCACCTCTCTCGAAGGACCCAAACATGGGAACAAGAGTGCTCAGGTTTATCCCGAACACCCCAACACTCGCGGCATGGGGGCAGAAGCCAAGGACTAGCCATCTCTCATATTGGATAAACGGCCAAACAAAAGGTAATATTTTAAATTCACACAAGCGTTGCATAGCGCATATGAAACAAGTTTTCATCATACAGGATCACACAAGCAAGTTTACTCAAATATTACATCCTTTTAACATTCGTCCGCTACAAGACGGGCACCCTTTAGGACACCCTCATAATAAGTCTCGGGAGTTCCATGCTCCTTGCCCTGCGGTGGCCCTTCCTTGATCAGCTTCACAGCGTCTAGCTTGGCCCACTGCACCTTCACACGGGCGAAAGCCCACGTGCACCTTCGATGCAGACGGACCGCTTGACGACCTCCGGCCGTGGGCAGGCATCCACACGCCGCCTCACCAGGACGAAGTAGCTGTTCGGAAGGGCGTCGATAGGTCACAACCGGACTATAAGGCCCTTCATGGCCTGTTCGGCCACCTTGTGCAGCTCGACCAACTGCTTTAGCTGATCGCTCAGAGGCATTGGGTGTTCGGTCTTAGTATACTGAGACCAGAACAACTTCTCCGTTGAGCTTCCCTCCTCGACCTGGTAAAATTGTGCGGCATCCGACATGCTGCGGGGCAAATCTGCGAATGCTCCTGGAGAGCTCCGAATTTGGGTAAGTAATCGGTAATTTACTTTCACATGCTTGCTTTGCATATAGAATGCCTTACCCGCCGCTATTTTCTTCATCGTGTCAATCTCCTGGAGGGCCTTTTGGGCCTCGGCCTTGGCACTCTTGGCGCTCTCGAGGGCCGCGGCAAGCTCAGACTCTCGCGTCTTCGAGTCAAGCTCCAACGCCTCGTGCTTCGTCACGAGAGCCTGGAGCTCTTGCTGCACCTCGCCCACACGAGCCTCTTGTTTTTCCCACTCGGTGCGCTCCTTGGCCGCTTTATCTTCGGCCTTGGTTAGCGCTTGCTTCAGGGTCGCCACCTCGGTCGTGGCCCCTGGCAAATATACGATGATCCTGTCATTTTGCAATGGCATCTTCTTTTATATATACATATCTACAGACAGGGTATTACTTACCCTTGTTCTCCTTGAGCTGCCTCTTGGCAAGGCCGAGCTCTTTCTTGGACCCCTCGAGGTCCTGCTTCAGTACGGCGACCTCCGCAGTCAGTGCGGCGGACGCCAGCAGCGAGGCCTGCATACACATATTGACATACTTATATTAGACTCCTGCGATATTATTTGATGCTCTGTTTGGTTTTCTTTGTGAACACCGAACAAAGCATCAGGGGCTACTGTCTATGCGGTAATATTTCTCCTATATTTTAAAACACTTACCTCAAAGCCTATTAGAAGGCTGGCACAGGCTTCAGTCAATCCGCTCTTGGCGGACTGAACCTTCTGGACCATCACACTCATAATAGTACGTTGCTCCTCGTCGATGGAAGTGCTACGAAGCGCTTCCAGCAGATTGTCCGGCGCCTCTGGATGGACAGAGGTCACCGGCACAGGCGTCTTGCCGCTCTTAGAAGGAGGCCGCCTGCCCGAGCTCGGAACCACTGGAGGTTCCGGCGCGGTGTTCGGCTGAGGTCCGAACTCGGAGCTATCAGGGGCCTTGTCCCCTCGGCTCCCGGAGTCCGGGAGGCCGCCTTGAGGCGCCTCTGGGACTACCTCCCCTCGACCCGGTGCCTTGTGAGACAGCACCTCGGCGTCGTCCGCAGGATAGGGGGAGGTGGCGGTCGGGACTGGATCGCTATCCATGTCCGACGAGCCCAGGGAGCCGTCCGATGATACATTGATACGGGCTCGGGGCGGCCTGCATAATCATATTTCGGCGTTAGGTGAAGTAGTGCGGCAAAGAAATACTATGACTTACTCTGGTATCTGAATACTTACGACTTCCCCAGGGGCTTGATCCTGGGTAGCCACTCGTCTTCGCTGTCGGCGGCGGTGGTAGAGTAGTCCGGAAGGAGAGTTCTCCCCTTCTTGGACCCTTCAGTCTCCCCAGTTGGGGCGGCCTTCCTTTTCTTGTCTCCCCCGTCTGGAGGGGGAGCATCCTCTTTTTCCTCCTCGTCTTCGGGGGAGGATTGCGCCGTAGAGTCCTCGGACGGTGAGTCCGACGATGCCTGGCATCGGGAACTCTTTCGGGTTCCCTTGGCCTTCTTGGTCTTCTCTGACACCGTATAAGGAGCCGGAGTCAGCATCTTCGCCAGAAGAGCGTCTACTAGGCCTTCGGGCAAAGGAGTCGGACAGTCGATCTATCCGGCCGTCTCCTGCCAGTCCTGTCAAAGGTACGGGAGTTTAGATCCCGCATGGAGTCAATCTATAAAAAATAAGTATCCTGTGAAAGGTAAAGCAGCTTACCGCACTGGCTTGGCGCTTCGCGCTGAATCCGTGATCCTCAGTAATGGGAGGGGGGACCTCGGCGCTTTTGAATAGCACCCTCCAGGCATCTTCGTGAGTTGTGTCGAAGAGCCTGTTCAGAGTTCGGTGCTGCGCCAGGTCGAACTCCCACAAGTTGAAGTCCCGTTGTTGGCACGGGAGGATCCGGTGGTCGAGCATGACCTGGACTACGTTGACGAGTTTGAGCTTCTTGTTCACCATGTTTTGAATACCTGTTTGGAGTCCGGTCAGCTCTCCCAAACTACCCCAGGACAGGCCCTTCTCTTTCCAGGAGGTGAGCCGCGTGGGGATGCCAGATCGGAACTCGGGGGCCGCTGCCCATGCAGGGTCACGCGGCTCGGTGATGTAGAACCACCCCGATTGCCACCCCTTTATGGTTTCCACAAAGGAGCCCTCGATCCATATAACGTAGGGCATCTTGTCCACCATGGCGCCTCCGCACTCCGCCTGGCGGCCGCCCACAACCTTCGGCTTGACATTGAAGGTTTTCAGCCATAAGCCGAAGTGGGGCTTGATGCAGAGGAAGGCCTCGCACACGACGATAAACACCGAGATGTTGAGGATGAAGTTCGGGGCCAGATCGTGGAAATCCAGGCCGTAGTAGAACAAGAGCCCCCGGACGAACGGGTGGAGAGGTAATCCCAGTCCGCGGAGGAAATGGGTAAGGAACACTACCCTCTCATGGGGCCCAGGGGTGGGGATGAGCTGCCCCTCATCTGGGAGCAGGTGCGCGATGTCGTCGGGCAGATATCTGGCTCTCCTCGGCTTCTTGATGTCTCCCTCCATGACGGAGGAGACCATCCACCTACCTCCCGCTCCGGACATGGTTGGGGAAGGTTGAGGTGGGAAATGCGGACTTGGGCGCTAGAGCTCGAGTGTGCGAAAACGGATGAGCAAAGGAGGAAGAAGGCGTGGATGAAAAGGTGAATCCTTATCCCTTTATATGGGCGGACGAAACTAAGCGTCCCCACTGGCCTGGTAAAACTCGCTTATCCCCCAAGCGCCGTAATCGATGGCGCGGTTGGGTTTCCCACACCCACTTGTGGAAATATTATTCTCTCTACGGTGGTATGTGGAACTTATTTTGCAGGGTCGGACACTATCCTTATATTCAAATTCTTCCGTGGTATATTCGGAGGAGGAACCCGCCTTGCAATGCCGAAGACAATACTGCGCGCCGGATTCATCGTCATTGAAGCCTGGTTCAGGGGCTACTGTGGGAGTCCTAGATTAGGGGGTCTCCGGACAGCTGGATTATATCCTTTGGCTGGACTATTGGACTATGAAGATAAATGATTGAAGACTTCGTCTCGTGTCCGGATAGGACTCTACTTGGCGTGGAAGGCAAGCTAGGCAATACAGATATCGATATCTCCTCCTTTGTAACCGACCTTGTATAACCCTAACCCTCTCCGGTGTCTATATAAACCGGAGGGTTTTAGTCCGTAGGACACAACAACTACAACATACAATCATACCATAGGCTAGTTTCTAGGGTTTAGCCTCTCTGATCTCGTGGTAGATCTACTCTTGTACTACCCATATCATCAATATTAATCAAGAAGGACGTAGGGTTTTACCTCCATGAAGAGGGCCCGAACCTGGGTAAAACACTGTGTCCCCTGCCTCCTGTTACCATCCGCCTTAGACGCACAGTTCGGGACCCCCTACCCGAGATCCGCCAGTTTTGACACCGACAGTAATGCTAGACTGTGTACATGAGGCACGCGTCAACAGTTAATAACTGGTGTGAAGTCCACCCCAGAAAAAAGACAATAACTCGGGATGATGCGCCGATAACTTGGACGTTCACACGGGCGCGGCCAATCGTACGGGTGTAGTGGCGCGTTCACAAAAAAGGGATCAAACGCTCAACCCATGTATTTCTCGTGTAAATAGATAATTTACTGCCATTGGTTATTTACTTTAAACATAATGCATTGACGTGTTAGTGTAGAGGCGCACAAAAAGAAATGCATATTGTGGTCAGCTACTTAAAAGTGTTACCTCATATGATTACATAGCCTCCATTTCATAAATTGTGTACCCGTTGAATTCATATATGAATATTACATATATTACTTCAAAATAGAAACTTAAATCATCCAAGACTAATGAATTTGAATGCAAGAGTAACAATGGTGCATGTACATGATAGCTACATTGGTTGTTTGAAGAAACATCACCGTAATTTTGGCATGCAGAACTAAAAAGGTTTATTTAAATAGGAAAAAAATGTGATATGTGAGTGTCCAATCTTTATAGCGTTGAATTGATATTGTACCTTTGGCCACGATACGAAGTAGATATTGACTTATGTTCAAGCGATGCACGTCCACGATTGCTAGATAGTGATACGTGAATGAATTGTGCAATCTCTCTCACACGCATACATATCTCATTTCCCTGTGGGCATCGGAATCACACACGCACACTTCGTGTATTTCTCTCCCTCCGTCAGGGTTAAATTCATCTTTCTACCCCATCCTACAAGTCTCTCACACAGAAACACACACGCTCTCTATGTCTAACATGCCCACCCCTTTAATTCCGCCCACGCACAGCCACTAATGTCTCAAAGTATAATAATGTCTCTCACACATATGCTATCTACCTATCCCTTAATATAGCTAGATATGTGTCACACAAACTCCTCCCTACTAGCAAGATGCCCATGCATTGCACGGAACAACAAGATGCATTTGTATGAGAAGTTTTTCTTGTGGGAGAAAAGGATGAATGAGGGAATGCCTTATTTGCAAATGCGGAGAGGGGTGTGGGTATCTTTTTGCAAAATTGCCATAGTTTCCTTCTTGTCCGTCGGATATAAATCGGATGGCCTATATTGCAGGATGGCAGGAACACCATCATCACCAACTCTGGTTTTTTATAAGAGTAGAGATATGTGAGTGTCACTTCCCCCCCCCCCAACACACCCACACTTCCCAACACCGAAGGAGTAGGGTGACACCTCGATCTTGATACTAATCTATCAACTGGCTTCTCTCTCAAACATACACACACACACTACCCGGCACCGAAGGAGTAGGGTGGCACATCGATCTTGATAATAATCTATCTACTCATCTTTCAAACACACACACACACACACTCGCTAGTTGTGCCTCTGTGCCTACCCCGCACACTCTCGATACGTCTTTCTCTCCCTCCCCCCCAACAATGACAACAGAAGGGTGACAACTCGATCTGATCATAAGCTGTCAATTGGTTTCTCTCTCAAACATTGTGTCTCGGTGCCTCGCTCGGTAGCCCCCTCGATATGTAGACTTCTCGCGCGCGCACAACTGTAGTACGATGACGCTGCACCCAATGTGACTTGTTTTTACCGGCCTCATGTGATAGTTTTCACCCTGTTTTCTGTTAATTAACAAGGCAACCTTTTCTTTGTTACTACTAGTGAATCTGAAATCATTCAGGGCAGACATAAAATATATCACTTCAACCCAATTATCGCAGCAACTATTTTAAAAGAAATAAGCTAGCTTCCCGTGCGTTGCACGAAACATCAAGATGCATTTCTATGAGTAGTTTATCTTGTGAGAGAAAAAGTTGAACGAGGGAAGGCCTTATTTGCAAACGTGGAGAGACGTGTGGGCATATTTTTGCAAAATTGCCATAGTTTCTTTCCTATCCATTAGATATAAATCCAACGGCCTATATTGCAGGATGGCACGCACACCATCATCACCAACTCTGTTTTCTACTCCCTCCGTACGACAATACTTGTCATCAAAATGGATAAAAAGAGATGTATCTAAAACTAAAATACGTCTAGATACATTTCCTTTTATCCATTTTGATGACAAGTATTTCCGGACGGAAGGAGTATTTGTCTTTTTACATATCAACAAGTGACTATGACCGGACCTTACCAACATACTCAAAAAGTAGTCCATAATTTTGATGTTACCCTCTTTTCTTGGCGGTGCAATGCCATCTGGATACCTCATAAATAAATAAAGTACTACATGATAATAATATATGATACATGGCGCAGGAGTACTAAGTATTATTAATACAGTTTTGCGAGAACTCATCTAGATGAGATATAATTTTGTCTCATTCATCTTTTATAGCCATTGGATGTGATGCTATATAAGATGCGTGTGTGCTGACGTGGGTTGTATTTGTTCTTGTGCAACGAACTGACCACTGCATGTCATGTTTGATAGTCTCAAGTCATTAAAAGCATACAATCCCCACATCTCTTCGTGGTTGATTCCTCTATTTATGTCAAAAAAATAAGAAACAACGTGAGAGTTAATGCACCACGCCTATGTGTTTACTATTTGGTTTTCGTAAGATGACTTAATACTCACCTAGACGGAGGGAGTATTTGATTTGACAGCGAGCGGCGCAGTTCCCGATACGGCTTTAATGCAGACGAGGGAGTAGCGGTTCCCGATATGTTGAACGGCCAATGCATCCTCCTTCAATTAATGCATGAGGGAAGTAATGGGAGGGGGTCTGGGAAAAGAGGCTGCACGATGTGAATGCAATGCGGTTTTCCCTCATTGCCCTCATATAAAGGCGCCCCTCCATTCCAATGCATCTACCACATCGTACGCACCTAAGCATTTGCCTAAGCACCTACACTAAGCGCAAAAGAGATCACTCCAGAGCCATGGCGGCGATGCTCATGAGCGGCCAGTGGCTGCGCCAGATGGTACACGACGCCGGCCTGCGGCATGGCGCCGAGGATCATCTCCAGACGGTGTTGGAGACCGACTGGTGGATGGCCGCCTTCGACGCCAACTACGACTCTCAGTTGGACCAGATGATCGTTGCCACCAGCAACAAGTTCACCGTCCTCAAGAAGCTCGCGGAAAACATCGTCGTACTCCTCCAGCCCGCGCGCCCGGGCTCCTCATTGCCTACCACCCTAATTGGCATCCATGGATGGAACCTCTTTCAAGCACTGGTGGCCCTGCGACTGCCCACCGACGCCATGAAGAATGTCCACCTGGAGGTCACGCTCGCCGCGAGGCGCCTCGCCCTGCATGAATTCGTCGACCTACACATCCACATGTACGAGGAAATCATGTACATAGGTATCTACAAGGCCTGTGAGGACGCTATGACATTGGCCTTCCTCAACCGGCTAGAAGCCTTGGATGCCTTTGCTGAGAAGCACCTCGACCTCGCCACAAAAGCCGCCGCTCCTTAGCCGCCGGTCGGTGGCCCGGCGCACTAAGTTGAGGAGGAGGAGGAGGTCGTACGTTCGTGGATCCATCTCTCTTCTTGCCTTCTGTAACCACCACTGCGATCGCATCATCGTGGCCTTAATTCTTATTGTGCTGTTGCATTCTCGTTCCAGTCAATATCGACATGTGCGATCCCTTTGCTTAATTATATGCATCACTGTAACTAGTACTCCATCCGTCAATTTATAAGTTGTGCTTACCTTTTCCATCAACTTCGTGCAACGCGCGGGAATCTTGCTAGAAACACTAGAATATGTCTATATAATCTGTATGTGATAGTCCATTTGAAATCTCAAAAAAGACAAATATTTAGGTACGGAGGGAGTAATATATTAGGAGTATATCAAAACAATGGTGATTTATTTCAAGTTTGTGAACAAAAACCTACTATTCTACTACTTTGGATCCATCGCAATGAACGAGCACATTGCTGGTAAAAGGAAAAGGTCTGCCGCGTTCGCGTCGCACCCCCACACGCCCGGGAATCGGGAGTACAACACGGCCTATCCGGCATGACACATAGCTTAGGGAAGGCGTGTTGCCTAGCATTTTCACTTTCATGAGGGACCGCCTTGAGCAAACCGACACCCCACCCGCTGCCGGGTTGGAAAACAAAAACGAGGGGAAGATCTAGCTGTAGCACGGAAGGCAAGAAATTTGGTGTTAGATGTGGCTCGTTGATAGAGTAGGAGCATTCTGTACTAGTACTACTCCTACTAATACCAAGTTTGTACTCCTAATACTATATTACTAGTACTACCACTATACAACTAGTAGGTACGTGCACGGCACAACATCGTAGGAACAAAAAACGGGAAGATCTTGTTTTGGGCGATTTATCTTTTTTTCAATCAACGTAGTATGAATAATATGATGTGGGTGTCAGGACCCCGATTCCAAGTCACATCGATCTAGCCGGTAACACCTCATATCACTTTGCGGCCTCACGCACGATATTCCCACGGGTGTCGCCTTACCATGGCCCGGGACCGTTTACGCCTTTTGGCTCACGTATATGATAGTGTCGCTAGCATCCATATGACAGAGAACCCGGGCCGACATGGCTAGTCGTGAACCCAAAGCGGCACCAACCTATGGGGACAGGCATACATGAATCACATCGAGCATGTCGGTCAGCAGCGTGTGAATCTGGGCTGTAGCACTGGGCTAACAGGACTCCGAGAACCCGGGCTGTAGCAGGCTAGGCAAGACTCCAGATGTCACCGCGTGACATTTCCCCGAAGGGACAGGCACAGGAACGAAGTGAAACTCATGCCGGCCAGTCAAGTGTCCTGAGTAGTAGTGCTGGGCTAGCAGGACTCCGGTGAACCAGGCTGTAGCGGACTACTATGGCTCATGGAAGCACTAAACTACATTTCCCCATAAGAGAGGCTGCCAAGGATTTAACAACTAAATTGTCGGATCCCACACATACCAAGCATTTCAATCATACACACAATATGCTCGATATGTGTAAATACAACATGACATCAAAACATAACTCTACGACTCAAGTATTATTCATTAGGCTCCGAGGAGCGAGATATTACAAACATGGGTCTCATGACCCAACAGTCATAGCATACAAATCAAGCACAAGCGGAAGCTTAACATGTCTGAGTACAAACATCTACAAATGAAAAAGGCTAAGAAGCCTGACTATCTACCAGATCCTGCCGAGGGCACAAGACCGTAGCTGAGATATCAAGCTAAACGTCGAAGTCCACGCGGAACTACTATCGAGACTGAAGTCTCTCTGCAAAACATAAATTAAGCAAACGTGAGTACAAATGTACCCAGCAAGACTTACATCAGAACTAACTACATATGCATCGGTATCAACAAGGGGGGGTGGAGTTTAACTGAAGCAAGCCAGCTTTGACTCAGTGGCTAACCTGAACTAAGACTGCAAGCAACTCTTTTCAGGTGGCGCACACGAGTCCACATATTCACCATATCAATACACCACTATGTATCCGCTCCCGTCTCCCTACGAGAACGCCATCCTTAGCACTCACGCTTATCTTGCGCATTTTAGAGTATCCGCTTTCACTTGTCTATGAACTATGCAAGGGGTCCAAGTTTCCATATCCTAGGAATCCGGCTATTCGTATAGATAATGATAACCCTATAGGGGTGTACTTCTTCACACACGCTCCCACCACTTACCGTCGTTTACACGACCTGTACTCGGCAACCTTCAAGCGGAAGCCCAACGAGGGTGTCAGCCACGGCCTACCTAAACACTCAAGTCTCTAGTCTAGGTTTATCGCCTATCCAGGTTCCATCCGCAGGGAGTCCGGCCGAGGTTTCCACATACGGCCCCGAACGATGTGAACAGGGTTCTCGAGACACCAAATGGGCGCCCGGTACTAGGGTGATTAAGAAGCCGAGAGGGTCAATTAAGGATCCCAATGAGTGGTAGTAGCTGTTCATGGATCACAGACACAGAACTCAGTTCCTAAGAACGGTTTCAATGAGACAACCCACCATGTACTCCTACATGGCCTCTCACCTCTACCTTTACCAAATCGTGTTCACACACTTAGCTCACACACAGTAGGATATGTTCATCACCGTTCCAATTCATTCCCGATGAATCAGACCCGACACAACTCTATGCAATAGCAGGATAGCAGGCATGACAAACAAGCATGAATGAGTAGGCACATCAGGGCTCAAACAACTCCTACTCATGCTAGTGGGTTTCATCTATTTACTGTGGCAATGACAGGTCATGCAGAGGATAAGGGGTTCAACTACCGCAACAAGTAATAGATGAATCATTGTTGTCCTAATGCAGTAAAAGAGAGCAGGAGCGAGAGAGTGGGCTTGTATCGGAATGAACAAGGGGGTTGTGCTTGCCTGGCACTTCTGAAGATATCATTGGGTCTTCATCAGTGTCAACGATCACAGCGTCAGTACAACGTCTATCGAGAGGGGACAACCACCGGCAACAGAGAAGGAACACAATCAATGCAATGCACAACATGATGCATGACAATGACATGGCAATATGTTGTTGATTGAGCTAATGGAACTAGCAACACAATTAAATGAAGTTGGTTTGAACCCAAAGTTCAAATTCAAACTCCACATGTGGTTATTTAAATACCATTCATTTGATTTGTCCTAAACAGTGGCCTTAAGTTGTTCTAACATGCGTGAAAATGGTACAGATGGATAGATTGGATTTTTCTGATAATTTTTCATATATAATTTATTTCATTCTGAGCTACGGTTGAATTTCTATGATTTTTGAAAGTTTAAAACTTTTTCTGGAATTTCCTGAATAAACTTAAATCCAGAAAATGCTTTACTGCGTCAGCATGACATAGGTGTGACGTCAGCAGGTCAACTGGGTCGGCCAGGTCAAACCTGACCAATGGGACCCACTGGTCAGTGACTCAGTCCACTAACTGAGTTAGTTAGTGTTAAACTAATCCTAACCAGGCTGTTAGCAGGGCAGGGCCCACATGTTAGTGACTTGTTTAGTTGTCTAAATAGTTAGTTCTAATTAATCTAGAGTTAACTAATCAGGGGCTTGGGCCCACATGTCAGGGGAGGTCAAACCAGTTAAACCCTCCCGGCGTTGAGTCGTCGGCGAGGCTGAGACACCGGAGGGGCTCGGATTTTTCCTTCTGGCGACCAAATTAGCGGCCGAGACCAGCGGTGCGAAGCCCAGGCTCTCGCGCATCCAATGGAACACGTAGGAGACCGTGGGATGGCCGGAGGCGACGACGGCATCAAGGTCAGCGGCGGCCGGAGCACGGGCTCGACCGGCGCGACGCTACGGTGTACGGGAGGAGGATCTGGGGGTGGCTACGGGCGCGCCAAGACACGCTGAGCACGGTGGTGTGCTCAGCTTCGAGCTACAATGGCTCTAGCTACGACGGCGACGGGGCACGGCGGCGGCGAGATTCGGCCGTAGTGGTCGGTGGGGCTAAGGGAGGACAACGACGACGGGGAGAGAGGGGAAAAGGGGGGAGCTCACAGGGATGCCGTAGAGGGGGTCAGCGAGCTCGGGGATGGCCTGGTGACAACGAATCGGTCGACGACGGCCGTCGGTGCAGAGGGCGGAGATGGCGTCGACGACGGCACTCCAGGGCGTCCGGCGTCATGTGGCTCGGCGGGGAGGACCGGGGCGTCATGGCGGAGCTCAGGGGTGCATCGGAGAGGCGAGGGGGAGGCGGTGGCCACGGTGGCAGCGGACGGCGGCGACGAGCTCGTTCGGCCGAGCTGGAGATCGAGCGGGGAGAGTGACCAGAGCAGATGGGGGTCGGTTCGGGGCTTCGTCCACGTCTCCTCGCGTCGCGAGAAGGGCCGGGAAAGGAGGAAGCAGACAGGGAGGTGGCCATGGCGATCGCGCGCGCGTCGACACGCCTCTGCCAGTAGGCAGAAGTTGAAGACAGCGGTGCCCTTGGTGGGCTGGGCCGCTAAGTGGACAGGCCAGGTGGGCTGCCCAGGTGAGCACTCTCTCTCTCTCTGATTTCCTATTTGTTTCCTCTTTTCTAATTTTTGCAGTTTGTTTTTGATTTAGTTTTAACACCAAATCAATTTTAAACTTCATGAAAATAATTGTGTGAGCTAAATGGACTTATCCAAAGCCACGCAACAATTTTCCAGAATTATTGAACATATATTTATTATATAATAAATATAGATCCAATTCAAATATTTATTGGATTAATTCAAATGGCCAAAATAAATGTTTCTGAGCTCCTAAAAATATTGGTTTGAATTTTACCTCTTGCCAATATTTTTATAGAATACCAGGGACATTTTCTTGGACTCATTTGAGAAGATTTTAAAGTTGGTTATTTTTGAACTGATTTCTGAGGGTTTCAACAAACCTCAATTCAACTTTCAGAAATTTTAGACATGATGCATGAGTGCAGATGCAACTATTTCACTCAGGTATTCTAGGGCTGTGACAGTGGGGGGCACCCATGAAGCTTATGTGGCTTGGTTGCATGGCTACAGAAGGTTAGAGAAAAATAAATGGATAATGTGTTTAGAGTGCACTCCACTAAATAGATATATATATACTTTGGATCCATTGCAACGGACGGGCACATATATATCTATAACCCCTATATAGTGTGCGAAAAACTTTGAAAGTTGGTCGTTGGATGAAGCCAATCCGACGGTACAAAGATGGAAAATCCGAGCACTACTGGCCGTTGGATATCATCCACCAGATTCAGCCACGTGTATAATCTAGAAGACTCCATGGTTGAACTTAATTCATGACTAAGGGCCTCTTTGACTCATAGGATTGCTGAAACACAGGAATAGGAAAAAAGTAGGATTGGAATGGCATGTTCATTGGATCCCTATAGGATTTGAGTTTGTTTGATCGTGTCACATGAAAAAAAGGATTTTTTCAAGAGGTTGGAGTGCATGTTAGAATTCCTGTGAAACGTAGTACAAATGAATCCTTAGGAAAATATTCTACATGATTCAATCCTACGAATCAAACGACCAATGTAGGAAAAATTCCTAAGGATTCTAATCCTTCAACGATCCTATGAAAATCCTTTGAATCAAACAGACCCTAACTTTGCCACAACTAAGCTTAGGCAAAGTTATTAGTTCTTCAAAATGAGAGAAACAAGTTGGCAAGCTGTCAGTGTCAAAACCGGCGGATCTCGAGTAGGGGGTCCCGAACTGTGCGTCTAAGGCGGATGGTAACAGGAGGCAGGGGACACGATGTTTTACCCAGGTTCGGGCCCTCTTGATGGAGGTAAAACCCTACGCCCTGCTTGATTATTCTTGATAATATGAGTAGTACAAGAGTTGATCTACCACAAGATCGGAGAGGCTAAACCCTAGAAGCTAGCTTATGGTATGATTGTATGTTGTCCTACGGACTAAAACCCTCCGGTTTATATAGACACCGGAGGAGGCTAGGGTTACACAAGGTCGGTTACAAAGGAGGAGATATACATATCCGTATTGCCTAGCTTGCCTTCCACGCCAAGTAGAATCCCATCTGGACACGGGACGAAGTCTTCAATATTGTATCTTCATAGTCCAACAGTTCGGCCAAAGGATATAATCCGGCTGTCCGGATACCCCCTAATCCAGGACTCCCTCAGTAGCCCCTGAACCAGGCTTCAAAGACGATGAGTCCGGCATGCAGTGTTGTCTTCGGCATTGCAAGGCGGGTTCCTCCTCCGAACACACCACAGAAGAATTTGAATACAACGATAGTGTTTGACCCTGCAAAATAAGTTCCACATACCACCGTAGAGAGAATAATATCACCACAAATCTAATCTGCTGACACGTTTTGGCAGCATGACATCACGCCACGGCCCGGTAATTATTTGAACCGTTTTTCTTTAACCAGCCCCGCACATAACGCGAGGCGGTCTCTCGACATGTCTTGTCAAAGTAGAGATCGTGTTCCCCTTATTACGGGATTCTCATCAATACGTGCGTGGGTAACCCAACCGCGCCATCAATTACGGCGCTTGGGGGATAAGCGAGTTTTACCAGGCTAGTGGGGGCGCATAGTTTAGTCCACCCTTATAAAGGGATAAGATCTCACCCTTTTCTACCCACGCCTTCTTCCTCCTTGCGCATCCATTCTCGCGCACTCGAGGTCCAACGCCCAAGTCCACATCCTTCTCCTCAACTCTCTCCAAACATGTCCGGAGCGGGAGGCAAGTGGATGGCCTCCTCCGTCATGGAGGGACACATCAAAAAGCTACGTGGAGCCGGATACTTAGCCGCGTATATCGCGCACCGGCTGCCAGCCACGGGGCAGATCGTCCCTACCCCGGAACCTCATGATAGGGTGGTTTTCCTCCCCCATTTCATCCGCGGATTGGGGTTTCCCCTCCATCCATTTGTCCGCAGCCTCATGTTCTATTACGAGCTGGACTTTCATGATCTGTCCCCGAATTTCATCCTCAACATCTCAGCGTTCATCGTCGTGTGTGAGGCTTTCCTCCGCATCCAGCCCCACTTCGGCCTATGGCTGAAGACCTTCAATATCAAGCCGAAGGTGGTAGGCGGCCAACAAGCGGAATGCGGCGGAGCCATGGTGGGCAAATTGCCCAATGTTACATGGCTCGAGGACTCCTTCGTGGAGACCATAAAGGGGTGGCAATCTGGGTGGTTCTACATCACCGAGCCGTGCGACACCAACTGGGTGGCGGCCCCCGAGTTTCGATCTGGAGTCCCCATGCGGCTCACTTCCTGGAAGGATAAGGGCCTGTCTTGGGGCTCTTCGGTGGAGCTGGACGGACTCCAGAAGTGTATCCGGAACATGACAAGCAAGAAACTTAAGCTTGTCAACATAGTCCGGGTCATGCTCGTCCGCTGGATCCTCCCATGTCAACAATGGGCTTTCAACTTATGGGAGTTTGACCCGGGCCAGCACCAGACTCTGCGCGAGCTCTTCGACACGACGCATAAGGACGTCTGGAAGGTGCTATTCAAGTGTGCCGAGGTCCCTCCTTCTCTTACCGAGGACCGCGGGCTAAGTGCGAAGCGCTCTGCGAATCCGGTGAGTTCTGTACATCTGGCGGTATATTTATTTCCCATAGCTTAACCATGTGTGGGGTCTGAGCTCCCATGCCTTTGACAGGACTGGGTGGAGACATCGGAGCAGATTAACTGTCCTGCCCCTCTGCCTGAAGACCCTGCAGACGCTCTACTGACGGAGATGCAGACTCCGGCTCCTTATTAGGTGCCGGAGAAGACCAAAAAGAAGGCCAAGGGAACCCGAAAGAGTTCCCGGCGCCAGGTGGTATCAGACTCATCGTCTGATAACACCGAGACGCACTCCTCCCCTGAAAAAGAGGAGAAGGAAGATGAAGACTCTCCCCCTCTAGCCAGGGGAGACAAGAAAAGGAAGGCCGCCCCAACCGGGGAGGCTAAAGGGTCCAAGAAGGTAAGGACTCTCCTTCCAGACTGTTCCACCACCGTCGCCGACGGCGAAGACGAGTGGCTGCTCAGGGCCAAGCCCCTGGCGAAGCCATAAGTATTCGGATACCACAGTAACTCATAGCATGCTTTTGTTGCACTGCCTCTCCTAACGTCGAATATGATTATGCAGTCCGCCCCGAGCCCGTATCGACGTATCTTCGTCGGACGATTCTTTGGACTCGTCGGATATGAATAGCGATCCGCTTCCATCCGCCTCCTCTCCTCGCCCTACGGACAATGCCGAGGTATTGTCTCAAGGGGCACCGAGCCGGGGGGAGGTAGTCCCGGAGGCGCCTCAAGGCGACCTTCCGGACTCCAGGAGCAAAGGGAGCAAGGCTCCTCAGGGCTCCAAGTTCGGCCCTCAGCCGAACACCGCGCCGGAACCTCCCATGGTTCCGGACTCGGGCAGGCGGCCCCCTTCCAAGAGGGGCAAGCCGTCCGTGCCGGTGACCTCTGTCCAACCAGAGGCACTGGACGACCTGCTGGGAGCGCTTCACGGCGCTTCCATCAACGAAGAGCACCGCACTATTATGAGTGCGGTGATCAATAAGGTTCAGTCCGCCAAGAGCGGACTGACTGAAGTCTGTGCCAGCCTTCTAACAGGCTTTGAGGTAAGTATTTAAAATATAGGAAAAATATTACTACATAGACAGTAGCCCCTGATGCTTTGTTTGGTGTTCACACAGAAAAGCCGAATAGAGGATCAATAATATCTGCAGGAGTCTAATATAAGTATGTCTGTATGCATATGCAGGCTTCGCTGCTGACCTCTGCCGCATTGACTACGGAGGTCGCCGCACTGAAGCAGGACCTCGAGCGGTCCGAGAAAGAGCTCGGCCTTGCCAAGAGGCAGCTCGAGGAGAACAAAGGTAAGTAATACCTTGTCTATAAGCAAGAAAATGTGGTTGCTAACTGACAAGATCATCATGAATGTGCCAGGGGCCACGACCGAAGTGGCGACCCTGAAGCAATCATTGTCAGAGGAAGAAAACAAAGCGACCAAGGAGCGCACCAAGCGGGAGAAGCAAGAGGCACGGGTGGGCGAGGTGCAGCAAGAGCTCCAGGCTCTCATGAAGAAACACGAGACATTGGAGCTTGACTCGAAGACGCGATAGTCCGAGCTTGCCGCGCCCTTGAGAGCACAAAGCATGCCAAGGCTGAGGCCCAAAAGGTCCTCCAGAAAATTGAGGCGATGGGGACGATAGTGGCGGGTAAGGCATTCAATATGCAAAGCAAGCATGTGAAAGTAAATTACTTGTTACTTACCCGAGTCCGGAGCTCTCCAGGAGCATTCGCAGATTTGCCCCACAGCGTGTCGGATGCCGTGAAATGTTACCAGGCTGAGGAGGGAAGCTCGACGGAGAAGCTGTTCTGGTCTCTATATACTAGGGCCGAACATCCGATGCCTATGAGCGAGCAGCTGAAGCAACTGGTCGAGCTGTACAAGGCGGCCGAGCAGGCCATGAGGGGCCTTATAGTTCGGATGTGGCCTGGCGACTCCCTTCCCAACGGCTACTTCGGCCCGGTGAGGCGGCTTGTGGATGCCTGCCCACGGCTGGAGGCCATAAAGCGGTCTGTATGCATCGAATGTGCACGTCGGGCCTTTGCCCGTGCGAAGGTGCACTGGGCCAAGATGGACGCCGAGAAGGTGGTGAAGGAGGCCCGCCGC
Source organism: Triticum urartu (assembly GCF_003073215.2). Lineage (NCBI taxonomy): Eukaryota > Viridiplantae > Streptophyta > Magnoliopsida > Poales > Poaceae > Triticum > Triticum urartu. The sequence goes on from NC_053026.1 coordinate 525,722,142, forward strand.
AGGGCAAGGAGCATCGCCACCCCGAGATGTATTATGAGGGTGTCCTGAAGGGTGCCCGTCTTGTGGCGGACGAGTGTGCGAAGGATGTAATTTTTGAATGAACTTGCTCGTGTGATCCTGTATTATGAAAACTTGTTCATGTGCGCTATGAAACGCTTGTTGGAATTTAAAATATTACCTTTTGTGCGGCTGTTTATCAAATCTGAGAGATGGCCGGTCATCGGCTTCTGCCCCCATGCCACGAGTGCTAGGGTGTTCAGGATAAACCTGAGCACTCTTTTTCCCATTGTTGGGTCCTTCGAGGGAGGTGCACAGCACAACGAACAAGGCAACCAGACTATAATGCTTTATCACTCTCACATAGCCATAGAAGTCTACAATTTTAAATTTTGGCGAAGCCCCTAGTATTCGGAAGGCGGAATTCGGGGCGCTATACACGCCTTAAGACGGACAAAGCCGACTCCTCGCTCTAAGCGGCATAAGTCTTTAGGGACTCGAGACCTCTCGAACAGCGACCGGCTCTCGCCTTATCATGACAGTTAGTTTTAGCTTTCTCTACTGAAGTGCTTAGCCCAGATGAACCGGGGCACAATCGCAGTAGTTCTCCCGGTGCTACCTTAGCCGATATAGAGGAACGTAAGGTACCAAAACATGGGTGCCGGGCAAACCCAACTATTGACCCAAGACATGATTCGGAGCAGATGCATATAATGCTATAAGTTCGGGGTGCCGCACTATCGAAAGTGTTCGGACTTCTCACGCCGTATCATGGGGTACGCTTAAGCCCCTGGCGTATTGGCCGTACCAGAGTGTACGGGTGCTGAATGTCATGAATGAACATATATATACATATATATATAAGAAAGAATAGAGAATGAGGTAATAGTCTAGTGCTATGCATTGTTTATACAAAAAGGTGCGTCGAAGCAGAATGATACAAGTAGTGCGATAAGAAAAAGGTGGGACTACTTGACATGTCCCTGTCGGTGTCAAAACCGGCGGATCTCGGGTAGGGGGTCCCGAACTGTGCGTCTAGGCCGGACGGTAACAGGAGGCAAGCGACATGAAGGTTTACCCAGGTTCGGGCCCTCTCGATGGAGGTAAAACCCTAAGTCCTGCTTGATTAATATTGATGATATGGGTAGTACAAGAGTAGATCTACCACGAGATCGGAGAGGCTAAACCCTAGAAGCTAGCCTATGGTATGATTGTTGTTGTGTATGTTGTCCTACGGACTAAAACCCTCCTGTTTATATAGACACCGGAGAGGGTTAGGGTTACACAAGGTCGGTTACAATGGTAGGAGATCTACGTATCCGTATCGCCAAGCTTGCCTTCCACGCCAAGGAAAGTCCCTTCCGGACACAGGACGGAGTCTTCAATCTTGTATCTTCATAGTCCAGGAGTCCGGCTGAAGGTATAGTCCGGCCATCCGGACAACCCCTAATCCAGGACTCCCTCAGTAGCCCCCGAACCAGGATTCAATGACGATGAGTCCGGCGCGCAGATTGTCTTCAGCATTGCAAGGCGGGTTCTCCTACAAATTCCGTGTACCTATTGAATAAAGTCCGGTTTCTTGTAGATGTTGCGCTCCTTGGCTTCTAATCCCAATAATGGCCGCTTCCCACGTGTCAAACGAATATGAAAAGTCTGAGTGTTTTTACATTCACACCCCTAGCCGCGTAAATGAGCTGACCTATTTAAGGGGACGAGGATTTAGATCCAAACCACATCTTCCCCCCTTCGCGAGTGTTCATCAGAGCGCATCCGACAAAGGTCCATTCCACCATGGCCAGCCGTCACGACTCCTCCTCTCGCCCTTCCAGCCCTCAGCCTGGATATTGGGAGAGATGCTCCATCCCGCATAGCGAGCTAGTGACGCTCCAGACCAAGGGATTTCTCCCCCCGGCCTATATGGTCCCGGTTCGAGCCGGCCTTGCCATCTATAATGGCGGAGAACAAGCGGAGAGTTCCCCTAATCCCTCCAAAGGAGAGTGGGTGTGCCTCGTCCCTTATTTAATAATGGGGCTCGGATTTCCAATCCATCCATTTCTCTGGGGGCTCTTGGAGTTCTATGGCCTCCAGCTACACAATCTCATGCTTGCCTCCGTATTGCATATCGCGGGCTTCGTAGCCCTCTGCGAGCTGTTTTTGGGTATCGAGGCTCATTTCGGGCTATGGAAAAGGTTATTCTGCCTTGTGCCCCGCTCTAAGGAGGGGTCAATGTATCAAGTGGGCGGAGCCGAAGTGTGGCGCATCGCCGGGACCGGATATCTATCTGGAACCCCAAAGAAGGCGTCCGAAGACTGGCCCTCAAAATGGTTTTATATAGAAGACGTCCCGCTGCCGGATCCTGTCCGGATCGGCCTCCCTGAATTCGACAGTGCTCCCTTAAAGAAGCGCCTAAGCTGGCGTCCATAGAGCCCTCAGAGGGAAAGTGACAGGGACATCATTTACCTAATGGGCCGAATAAGATTGTTAGCCCATTCCGGACTAACCATGATCGGGGTTATGGCCGAATGCATTATGCGGGGGGGTGCAACCGCTTCAGTATAGAAGCCACCCCATGTGGGACTTCAACGGGGAGGACGACGCCAGCCACTATGGCCGTAAGGGGCCGGATTCAGCTGCCGCTCTACTAAAGATCTTGTCCACTTTGTACAAGGGAGAAGAGGAGGAATTTCTCCGCGTCAACCCACAGGGTGGATTCTCTATGCACAATCCCCCAAGCTGGGTAAGCGGTCATATTTACTTGCCCATCCGTTTTGTATTCCCATTGTTAAATATTCAGTCTGACGACTTCAACGCAGGAACTGCGCCGGGCTTTTAAGGAAATAAGCAGCCCTCCTCCACAACCCGAGGACCCAGGACGGTCCCTCGACCTGGCCTCCCAAGAGGATCTGGACATATCTGTGGAGCTGATGGATGGAGTGTTCCATCAATTGAGCAAGGACAACGCCTTGGTGGCCATTACGGCCGATTACCCATGGCTAATCCCGGCCTCCCAGGTAACTGAGATCGAAGTCCCAGTACCCCGAATAGGTGTCCGCCCTCTCGTGTTTTCAGTTTCCTGATTACAACCGAACTTTGCAGGGGAGGTTTTTAAGGCGGAAGGCCGAACCTGCGGCGACAAGCCAACGAGGGGCCGCAGGGCCCCGTGGGCAGAAAAGAAGTGCAGTCCGGACCGAGGCGTCAACGCAAAGGTATGGCGCGCCCTTATCCCAGGTGTTATACCTTTGAGGCACATTGACACTCGTGCTCTCTTCAGGACAAAGAGACATCGCCGGACTATATCCGGAGAGGCTGCCAATCGCGCCTCCACCAGCTAGGCTCCAAAGCCTGGTCCGGAGGCGGAGGCGAACGCAAGGCGCGCGCCAGACGCTCCTCCAACAGAGTATGTGGACGGGTTGTCTGCCACCAACTCTGAGGTGGAGAGTGCCATGAACCACAGGCGTCGCCGGACAATTCTTCGAGAAACTTTTTCTCCCAAGGGGCGTTAGATGACTTCAACTCCGGAGATGCGTACCTCCTTGCCGCTCAAAATGGTCTAGCCAGAGCCACGGAGCAATATGTAAAAACATACGGGTAAGAAAATTTTGGTAATTATATATATACCAGTAGCCCCCGAGACTTGAAACAGTTAGAATAACTCATTTAAGGATCATTTGTTATGTAGGTTCTTACAGAAAAGAATTCCCTACTGTCCAAGGAGCTGGAAGAGTGCAAAGCCCAACTTGAGGCCGCACTAGCCGCGGCAGGGGAGCCCAAGGAGACCCCCTCTGGTAATATACACTTCGAAAGATAAGTATTTTGCGAAGCACGGCATGGGTTCGAATCTGACAAGTGAAATTGCAGATGGCGCTGGATTGAATCTGCAAAGGCAACACCTCCTACGCCAGCTAAAGGCTGGTGAGAAGGTGTTGACAAAGGTGAGGCAGGAGAAGAACGATCTCCAAGATGCCAACACCAAGCGTCTATAGGTGTGCTAACAGGTCGTCCTGCAGAGGAGATGCCCGGTTCTATGGGTGACCTTCTTCCTGAGCTCTCGCAACTGCTCGATCGAGTTCGGCAGGCGATGCAAGGTGTCGCCCAGGCCCTGTGGCCATCCGTCTCCATGCCCGAAGGTCTTGGCGAGCATGCGGAGAAGCTAAAGGGATCACGGCGGTGCTTCCGATAGTGGAAGATATCGGCCTGCCGTCAAGGCGCTAGGGAGGCCTGGGCCATGGTGAAGACGCGGTACGCAAAGGCTGACCCCAACCACATGGTCGAGTTCGGTCCTGTAGGGCCTGATGGGAAGGAGATCCCTGTAAGCTTAGTATACGGCCAAGTAGAGTTGGCCGCAAAGTATTCCCAGCAGGACTGTAAATTAGACAGCCTATTAGATGGTACTGAAGAGGAATACAATCAGTCAAAATGAGTATGTAATTTAATTGACATTTATAATGCCTTCTAGCCGGATTGTAGATCATTTGTCAGGGCCGACCTTTTCGCTTCAGCCTCGGGACCTGACGGTCCGAAGTGTGTCCGAATTCCCATGCGGTTATATAGGAACCGGGGAATGCATGGAGACCAGGCGTAGGGGTCATTAGTGCGTGAACAGACAAGTGCCCGACTAGTTATGTTATATTACATGGTTAGTAAGAAACATCTTCCAGGGAGAATAGTTCCGTTAGGGGTTCCTTTCCCTGGGAGGCATGCCCTAAGGTGCATGTCCTTGATGTGAAAAGAAACGCAGGAAAAACATCTGGGGGCGTATAGATTAAAAAAAGATCATCTTTAGTTCACCGACCGAATATTCCCTTAAGAACACTAGCTTTCGGCTTCACCCAGTCTGAGGTACACGTCCGACTGACCTGGCAGTAACAATCGCAGAGGTGCTCCCTTTACCACCTAGCCGAACAATCGGGAACATAGGGGTAAGCACAGGAGCCAGGCAACCCAGCTTGGCCAAAACTTAAGTCATATCGATGCATATAATGGTGAATAAAAGGTACATGCGAAAGTGTGACACATGTGTTGGGCATGAAGCCCGTATGAATAAGCTTCTGTTTAAAGAAGCCCCCAGGTTTAATAAGCGCGGATAGCGCGTCACTTTATGAGCCTTTAAAGGCTATAAGAGAGAGAGAAAGAGAGAAGAAGAGAAATGTAAGACAGAAAATATATAAAAAATGGACTGAGGAAGGAGACGAACACAGAGTCCGACGCTAGGCATAGAATCTTCGGACACGGGCTGCGTTCCATGGGTTCGGCTCGAGTCGGTTATCCGATGCATCCCGCAGGTGGTACGCTCCACCAGTCAGGACTTGGTCAATTATGAAGGGACCTTCCCACTTGGGCTTGAGTTTGTCCTCTTTCTTGTCCAGTAGTCGTAGAACTAATTCACCAACGTTGTAATTTTTGGCCCGTACTTCTCTGCTTTGGTATCTTTGAGCCTGCTGTTGAGAGAATGCGGAACGGGCTTTTGCCACGTCACGCTCCTCCTCCAATGCGTCCAAGCTGTCCTGCCGATCGAGCTTGGCTTCTCTTTCTTCGTACATGCGCACTCGAGGTGAGTCATGAATTATGTCGCAAGGCAAAACTGCCTCTGCGCCGTACACCATAAAGAATGGTGTGTATCCGGTTGTGCGATTCGGCGTGCTCCGCAGCCCCCAGAGTACGGAGTCGAGCTCCTCTACCCAGTGCGTGTTAGATTCCTTGAGGGACCGCACTAATCTGGGTTTGATGCCGCTCATGATAAGACCATTTGCACGTTCGACCTGGCCGTTAGCTTGTGGGTGATAGACGGAAGCATAATCGAGCTTGATGCCCATGTTTTTGCACCAGAGTTTTACCTCATCGGCCGTGAAGTTCATGCCGTTATCAGTGATGATGCTGTGGGGGACGCCGTAACGGTGTACAACACCATATATAAAGTCTATCACCGGTCTGGATTCAGCCATCTTAACAGGCTTGGCTTCTATCCATTTGGTGAACTTATCCACCATGACCAATAAGTATTTTTGCTTGTGGGTTCCGCCTTTAAGGGGTCCAACCATGTCAAGCCCCCAGACCGCGAAGGGCCAAGTAATGGGGATAGTTTGGAGGGCGGTGGGTGGCAAAGAGTTGGCAACCGGTGCATCGTTGGACTAAGTCCTGAGCGTCTGCCCGGGCCGTCGGCCAATAAAAGCCTGTATGGAAGGCCTTGCTTACAAGGGACCGAGCTGCAGCATGATGACCGCCGAGTCCGGCATGAATTTCAGCCAGGAGGTTCCGCCCCTCCTTTTCTTATAAAGCTCTCCCGTGTGGACTCTGTAGGCTTTGGATCGCCGCACTATGCGGCGTGCCTCATTTTGGTCCTCGGGGAGTTCTTGCCTAGTAAGGTAGGCGAGGATTGGTTCTGTCCACGGGGCGATGACGGCCATTATTACGTGGGCTGAAGGTGTTATTTCATTGGTAGAGCCTCTGATTGTGTGAGGATGTTCGGTGTCGGGCAGTGCGGTTGGGTCCAGGCTGTTATTGTTCGGCTCCCCTTCCCATACTATGGATGGTTTGAACAGCCTTTCCAAGAAGATGTTGGGGGGGGGGGGACTACATCGCGTTTTGCGCCGATGCGTGCCAGGACATCTGCCGCCTGATTATTTTCCCGGGCTATATGGTGAAATTCAAGCCCCTCGAACCGAGCTGGCATTTTTAGGACGGTGTTGCGGTAAGCTGTCATTTTTGGATCCTTGGCATCGAAGTCTCCATTTATTTGGGATATTGCGAGGTTCGAGTCCCCGCGCACCTCTAGGCATTGAATGCCCGTGGATACTGCCATCCGAACACCATGTCAAAGGGCCTCATATTCGGCTGCATTATTGGAGTCCGTGTACATAATATGGAGTACGTATTGAACTCTGTCTCCTGTGGGGGACGTCAAAACGACGCCGGTCCCCAGTCCAGCCAACATCTTGGAGCCGTCGAAATGCATTATCCAATTTTAATATGTGTCGTCCTAATGTGAGCCTCAAGTCGAAAACGCATTTTTCCGGGTTGAGCTTGATGTCGTATGTTCGGAGGTTATCAAATGTGAGCCTCAAGTCGTCTACTAGAGATTCAACATGTCTTGTTTTGACGACCACATCATCTACATATGCCTCCACTATTTTGCCGATCTGGCTTGCCAGACATGTCTGAATCATGCGCTGATATGTTGCGCCGGTGTTTTTGAGCCTGAAGGGCATCGTGTTGAAGCAGAATGGGCCGTATGGTGTGATAAATGCCGTTGCGGCTTGGTTTGGTTCTGCCATCTTGATTTGATGGTAGCCGGAATATGCGTCGAGGAAACACAACGAATCGTGTCCTGCGGTAGCGTCAATAATTTGATCGATGTGGGGGAGGGGGAAGGGATCCTTTGGGCAAGCCTTGTTAAGGTCTTTAAAATCAACACACAGGCGCTAGGATTTGTCCTTCTTTGGTACCATCAACAGGTTTGCTAGCCAGTCCGGATATTTTATATCTCTGATGAATCCGGCCTCCAATAGCTTTGCTAGCTCCTCTCCCATGGCCTGTCTCTTAGGTTCGGAAAAATGCCGAAGAGCCTGTTTGACAGGTTTGAATCCTGTTTGGATATTTAAGCTGTGCTCGGCCAGCCTGCGTGGGATTCCTGGCATGTCTGAAGGGTGCCAGGCGAAAATGTCCTAGTTCTCTCGTAGGAACTCTCACAGTGCGGCATCTACGTCAGGGTTTAACTGTGCCCCGATGGAAGCTGTTTTATTGGGGTCCGTTGGATGGACTTGGAATTTGACTATTTCGTCAACCGGTTTAAAGGAGGTGGACTTGGATCTTTTGTCGAGTACCACATCGTCCCTATTCACCGTGGACCGCAGCGCAGTCAGTTCCTCAGCCGCTAGGGCTTCGGATAGTGCCTCGAGGGCCAGTGCGGCTGTCTTGTTTTCGGCGCGGAGTGCTATGTCCGGATCACTAGCAAGAGTGATGATCCCGTTAGGCCCGGGCATCTTGAGCTTCATGTACCCGTAATGGGGTATTGCTTGGAAGATTGTAAACGCTTCCCGCCCTAGCAGAGCGTGATAACCGCTGCTGAACGGAGCCACATGGAACGTGACCTCTTCGGACCTGTAATTATCCGGCGTGCTGAACACCACATCTAGTGTGATTTTTCTTGTACAGCGTGCTTCCCGACTGGGGATTATTCCTCTAAAGGTTGTGCTGCTCGCTCAATGCGGTTCCAGTCTATTTCCATTTTTTGAAGGGTTTCCTCATAAATGAGGTTTAATCTGCTGCCGCCGTCCATGAGTACCTTGGTAAGACGAACGCCGTCCACTATTGGACTGAGGACCAATGCGGCTGGTGCTCGGGCTGTTCGGAATTTAGGTTCATCGATGGCGTTAAAGGTAAGAGCCGTGTCACTCCATGGGTTTATTGTTGCTACTTGGTAGACTTCGGCAAGGCTGCGGAGTGTCCTTTTTCGCATATTATTTGATGCGAAAGTCTCGAAGATTGTTAATACCGTATGGGTGTCTCTGGGGTGGCTTTCTGTGGCCTCCGGAATTAGGAGGTTTTCGCCAATTTTGGCCACCTGCCAGAGTATCCAACATGCTCTAAGGCTGTGAGTGGGTGTGGCGTCCTCTGTACTGTGAATTTTACAGGGTCTATTGAGCCATCCTTCCAGTACGGTTCCATGCCCTGTAGAGGGTTTTTGCTTTTTAGTGCTTGACCCGGGTGTCTGGTGATGATGCACCCTTTTATTTCGGACTGGGTTTGTATTCAGTGCCGGATTGTCCCAAAATTTGATTTCGGTTTTCCAGGCGCTTTCCATCACACAGTACTTTCGTACAATGGATGCCAAGTCAGCGAAGTGTGTAATATCACAGCGACTTATGGCGTTGAGTATTCCCTTGTCCGTGCAATTATTGCAGAATATTGAGATTGCGTCTTCCTCGCGGCAGTCCCTTAGCCTGTTCTTAACCAGGAGGAATCTGGCCCAGTAATGACGTACTGTTTCATCGGGCTCTTGCCTGATTTTGGATAGATCGCTTATGTTGGGGTGGGTGGGTGGAATTAAATCCGAAGCCTCACCCCATCTGAGGCTCACAGGCCGAGGAATTTACGAACTCGAAAATTTGGATTCCTGGATGTTGTCCAATGAATCCAGCCCGTCGCCTGACTCTAAGTTCAGGTCTTGAGTGATATCCTCCCCTCCGCGGGTATCCGGCTTGGAGGGATCGAGAATCCGGACGTAGCGAGTCCTTAAGATAGATGAAGGGTCGCCGCACTATCCCTCTACCACGGCAACGTGATGGGTGACTTGGGGAGAGTTAATCTCTCTCAGATCGGGTTTAGGCCCAATCTGGTCATAATCCATAGCGACTCCCAGGGCAGCGAAGCAATCCAAGAGCTCATTTATGGAGGAGAGCTCCATTGGATCTAACTGCTCGGTGAGTTCCGAGCTGACATGAAGATTGTTTTCGATGGCTCGAGAGGTCATCGTCGGCGCAGAAGCCGAACAGGCGGTCATAAGAAAACCACCTAGCCGGAGGGTTTGGCCGACAGCCAAAGTTCCCTTAGCAACGGTGCCGTCTTTAAAGACGGGGCGAGGCATCCTTCCTGATGGCAACGACACAGAGGAACTCTCAATGAAAGCACCAATGTCGGTGTCAAAACCGGCGAATCTCGGGTAGGGGTTCCCGAACTGTGCGTCTAGGCCGGATGGTAACCGGAGGCAAGGGACACGAAGTTTTACCCAGGTTCAGGCCCTCTCGATGGAGGTAAAACCCTACGTCCTGCTTGATTAATATTGATGATATGGGTGGTACAAGAGTAGATCTACCACGAGATCGAAGAGGCTAAACCCTAGAAGCTAGCCTATGGTATGATTGTTGTTGTGTATGTTGTCCTACGGACTAAAACCCTCCGGTTTATATAGACACCGGAGAGGGTTAGGGTTACACAAGGTTGGTTACAATGGTAGGAGATCTACGTATCCGTATCACCAAGCTTGCCTTCCACGCCAAGGAAAGTCCCTTCCGGACACAGGACGGAGTCTTCAATCTTGTATCTTCATAGTCCAGGAGTCTGGCTGAAGGTATAGTCCGGCCATCCGGACACCCCCTAATCCAGGACTCCCTCAGTCCCCTCCAAGGGCAAGCTGAGGAATGGTATTTAAAGTAAGTACTTCACTCGTCATCGGAGACCACCTGGTAGTTCCGTGGTGCGACGTGGGTTTTTGCCTCCTTGGTTGTAGCATCATGTGTCCGGCAATCGTATTGCCTGACGGGGTTTCCAGAGATTAAAATCCTGAAAGAGAGAAAAGTAACAAAGCGGGAAGCACCTAGTGCGGTTGAGCCGTGTCTTGGGGCGTGCCATAGTCGTGCCCCCTCCCCACCTATGCCCATGGTATTTCCAATGCGTAATTATGTACGCGTGGCACGGATTTCACCGTTTGGCGCTTGAAGGTGTCCGGGTCTTTAATCGCCGAACTGGTGGATTGCCTTAAGGGGCTGCTTTGTGCTTCTGCTGCGAGGGCCGCTGTGTGCTCCTCCGTGCGGAGAGAGCTCTCTGTGTTTCCATTGACTGTGATGACCCCCCGAGGTCCTGGCATCTTGAGCTTGAGATATGCATAGTGCGGTACCGTGTTGAATCTCGCAAATGTGGTTCGCCCGAGTAGTGCATGATAGCTGCTGCGGAACGGGACTATATCGAAGATTAACTCCTCACTTCGGAAGTTACCCGGGCATCCGAAGACCACCTCCAGTGTGACTGAGCCTGTGCAATGGGACTCTACACCTGGTATGATGCCTTTAAAGGTCGTTTTTTTGTGGGTTTGATCCTTGAGGGGTCTATACCCATTTTGCGCACTGTGTCCTGATAAAGCAGGTTCAGGCTGCTGCCGCCGTCCATGAGGACTCGAGTGAGGTGAAATCTGTCGATGATTGGGTCTAGGACCAGTGCGGCGATTCCGCCATGATGGATACTAGTGGGATGGTCCCTGAGATCGAAAGTGATCGGACAGGAGGACCATGGCTTGAACTTTGGAGCGACTGGCTCCAACGCGTATACATCCCTTAACACACGCTTCCGCTCCCTCTTGGGGATGTGGGTTGCGTATATCATGTTCACCGTCCGCACTTGTGGGGGGAACCTCTTCTGCCCTCTGGTGTTCGGCTGCCGGGGCTCCTCATCATCACTATGTAGCCCCTTATCTTTGTCTTCGGCGTTTAACTTGCTGGCCTGCTTGAACACCCAGCATTCCCTGTTGGTGTGGTTGGCTGGCTTGTCGGGGGTGCCATGTATTTGGCATGAGCGATCGAGTATACGGTCCAAACTGGACGGTCCCAGAGTGCTTCTTTTGAATGGCTTTTTCCACTGACCGGGTTTAGAGCCTCTGAATCCAGCATTGACTGCCGTATCCTCGGTATTGTCGCTATTGATGCGGCGCTAATGTTTGTTGCGACATGGCCTGCCATTGCTATCCTTGGTATCTGAAGTACCACCGTTCTTTGATATGTTATTGTTGCGAGCCAGCCAGCTGTCTTCTCCTGCGCAAAAGCGGGTCATGAGTGTTGTGAGGGCTGCCATGGATTTCAGCTTTTCCTGGCCAAGGTGCCGGGCAATCCACTCGTCGCGGATGTTGTGCTTAAAAGCTTCTAGGGCCTCTACATCTGGACAATCAATGATTTGATTTTTCGTTGTCAGGAACCGTGTCTAGAATTGCCTGGCCGATTCCTCTGGCTGCTGAATTATGTGGCTCAAGTCATCGGCCTCTGGTGGTCGCACATAAGTGCCCTGGAAGTTGTCGAGGAATGCAGCTTCCAGATCTTCCCAACAGCCAATGGATTCTGCTGGCAGGCTGTTCAGCCAATGCCGAGCTGGTCCTTTGAATTTGAATGGGAGGTATTTTATGGCGTGTAGATCATCACCGCGGGCCATGTGGATGTGTAGGAGGAAGTCCTCGATCCATACCGCAGGATCTGTTGTGCCGTCGTATGATTCTATATTTACGGGTTTGAAACCCTCTGGGATTTGGTAATACATTACTGGGTCTGTGAAGCATAGGGGGTGTGCGGCGCCTCTGTATCGGGCTATGTCGCGACGCAGCTCAAATGAGTCTTGTCCGCTGTGTTCGGCCAGGCCGGATTTACTTTTACTGTATCCGGCGTGACAGTTATCGTCCCGCGTGGTGGTGCACCCTCATGATCCGTAGATCGATCTTGCGTGTTTTGCTTTGTCCTTCAATACGCCTCGCAGGTCTAGCGTCTTTCCCCGTGCCTTGACATTTTTATTTGAGTGGCGTCGGTGTGCCGGCTGAGCTTTTGGCTGAAATGCCTCTCTGTCGCGGCCATGAGGTGGCCGATTAGCCGCGTCATACGCTGGAGATGTAGGCTTTAATGCTTCCTCCTCCAGTCGGGGTAGCAACCTACGCTTTGGGTAACTCTTGGAGGGGCGTTCGAGTTCATATTCATCGGCCGCAAGGACATATCAGTCCATCTGTCAGCTAGCAAATCTTGATCATCTTGAAGCTGCTGCTGCTTTTTCTTAAGGCTATTTGCCGTGGCTATAAGCCGGCGCTTGAAGCGCTCTTGCTCGACTGGATCCTCAGGCATGACAATTTCGTCATCATCGAGGCTTTCCTCGTCTTCGGAGGGAGTCATGGAATTATCATCCTCCACCTCTCCATCTGCCGCTCTCTCAGGAGGGCTGGCTTCTCCATCCTCCTGCTCTAAATCTTGCTGGAGGGGATTGTTGTCGTCTTCGGCACTGTCCGGAGTGCTATTATCTCCTGTGCCGGTGTCACCGCTTTTGCTTTGGCGAGACTTAGAGCGGCTCTTGGTTTGTTTCTTGGAGGGGTCATCCTCCGCTGTCTCGTTGCCATTGCCTTCTTTGGGTGTGTCCACCATGTATATATCATATGATGAGGTGGATGTCTAGTGCCCTGTGGGCAGTGGTTCCTCTTCGTCTCCCGCATCGTCGTCCATACCGTCGATGTCTTCGGAGTCTAAGTCGAGCATGTCAGTCAAATTGTCGACAGTCGAGCATCGTCGTCCATACTGTTGAAAGTTGGTCGTTGGATGAAGCCAATCCGACGGTACAAAGATGGCAAATCCGAGCACTACTGGTCGTTGGATATCATCCACCAGATTCTGCCACATGTATAATCTAGAAGAATCCATGGTTGAACTTAATTCATGACTAAGGGCCTCTTTGATTCATAGGATTGCAGAAACACAGGAATAGGAAAAAAGTAGGATTGGAATGGCTTGTTCATTGGATCCCTATAGGATTTGAGTTTGTTTGATTGTGTCACATGAAAAACAAAGGATTTCTTTCAAGAGGTTGGAGTGCATCTTAGAATTCTGGTGAAACGTATTACAAATGAATCCTTAGGAAAATATTCCACATGATTCAATCCTACGAATCAAACGACCAACGTAGGAAAAATTCCTAAGGATTCTAATCCCTCAAAGATCCTATGAAAATCCTTTGAATCAAACAGACCCTAACTTTGCCACAACTATGCTTAGGCAACGTTATTAGTTCTTCAAAACGAGAGAAACTAGTTCGCAAGCTGTCGGTGTCAAAACCGGCGGATCTCGGGTAGGGGGTCCCGAACTATGCGTCTAAGGCGGATGGTAACAGGAGGCAGGGGACACGATGTTTTACCCAGGTTCGGGCCCTCTTGATGGAGGTAAAACCCTACGTCCTGCTTGATTATTCTTGATAATATGAGTAGTACAAGAGTTGATCTACCATGATATCGGAGAGGCTAAACCCTAGAAGCTAGCCTATGGTATGATTGTATGTTGTCCTATGGACTAAAACCCTCCGATTTATATAGACACCGGAGGAGGCTAGGGTTACACAAGGTCGGTTACAAAGGAGGAGATATACATATCTGTATTGCCTAGCTTGCCTTCCACGCCAAGTAGAGTCCCATCCAGACATGGGACGAAGTCTTCAATCTTGTATCTTCATAGTCCAACAGTCCGGCCAAAGGATATAATCTGGCTGTCCGGATACCCCCTAATCCAGGACTCCCTCACAAGCCTAAGGGAATCTTGCCACATTTTTTGTTTGTATGTCATGTGGGGCCTTAGTGTGGCTTGCCTAAGGTGTGGCTTGATCCAAACACTCACCAAAGTTAATCAAACTTGCCTAACCTTACATTCCACCAGATTTTGCCACATGTTAGAATCCAGAAAGCTCCACATGTAGAAGCATAATGCACAAACCACCAGAATCTCATGCGTGCAATTCACATGTACCGTACTAGTACTAGTTGGTAGTAGTAAGAAACAAATTCCAGTTTTGGCACGAGCTCATACTGTGGGAGCACCACAAGGCCTGCCGCAGGAGTTACATTTCCCTCTCGGGGCCCACGGGACCGAATTTCAGTGGCTTAGTGCCCGGCCTATGAGTCAATGACATGCGAACCTTAAATGCGGCCGGCCCACATGTCATTATCATGGTGGTGGCGTGGTTCGCAACTCACTCATTTGAGATGAACCGGCCGGTGGTGGCGTGGCCGTGGCGAGGGTGCCACAGTTGGGCGTCGAGGCGTTACGAAGCGTAGATGGCCACACCGGTGGGTACTCCCTGTAGTACTCCCTCCGGTCCTTTTTACTCTGCATATTAGGTTTGTCCGAAGTCAATCTCATCCAACTTTGACCAAGTTTATATAAAAAATTATATCCATTCACATAACAACACCAATATCATTAGATTCATCTTGTAATATATTTTCATATTATATTTATTAGATATTATAGATGCTAATAATTTCTAATATAAATTTGGTCAAACTTTGCAAAGTTTGACTTTTGGAAAATCCAATGTGCAGAGTAAAAAGGACCGGAAGGAGTACATAAGTACTCCAGCTGAGGATTGATGCCCGGGATGAAATGTGTCACAGCCGCTGGATGAAAATTCGATGGTGCGGGAGTACGGATCGGAGCACAGCAGCGGAGCAGGCAAACCGCGTCCAATCGGGTGTCTGTGGTCGAAAGTTCATGGTCGCCGCAGTTCACCTGGCCCGCATGTCATGCACACAAATGCAGAGGAGCGGTGGGTCCGAGAGGAATGAGGGGCACGTTGGGGGGATGAGGATCCCCTGACGCGAAAAATCCTACCATTCTATCATTGACATGTGGGACCCATAAGCATGGGTCCCACCTGTCAGCGAAGGAAAGGCAGGGCAAGGCAGTGATAGCCACGTTAGAGGATTCATGTCCACGTCGGGGGACGTCGTGCCGTGGGTTGGAGCGGCGTCGTGGGAATCGCGTGTGGGTGTGGCAGTGGTAGAAACAAGAAACGTGATGGTCGTCGTGGTTCAACTTCCATGGACAAGCTGTCATGTCTGCTAACACATGTATATCAAAACTAGAGTGTTTATATTTCAAGCACGTGAACAAGTATTATTCTACTACTTTGGATCCATTGCAACGCACGGGCCAGCACATTGGTAGTAGTAGTGTCCATCTCTATCTCTAGAGGCCTTCCCTCGTTCATCCTTTTCTCTCACAAGATAAACTACTCATACAAATGCATCTTGATGTTTCGTGGAATGCACGAGGATGTTTCCTTGGGGGTCTCTCCAGCGCGGTGTGGCCGTAGTTGCAAGTTTACACCCCTTGAGATGCCGACGTTGAGGGGCACTCGGATTTCCTCTGACGAGCAGGTAAGATGAGTTTGATCACGTAGTAAATGCATTCTAAAGACTACTTCTGTGTCCATTTCCTAATTCTCCCCCTGCCCACTGTTTCACAGGTTAGGCTCGGTATGAGTGGAGATTGGCTTGCATATGTACGGGTTTTGGATGCAAATGAAGACGAAGGGGAGGTGAAGAAGCCGAGGAGAATCGGTTCCCGATGGAGAAGTAAATGGGAGAAGTGGCATGCAGGCAGTTGATTAGACGGCTAGGTAGACTAAACGAAAAGGCTATGCGGGTAGACTGATGAGTCCTACCTGTTTGTGTACGTGCCCATCCTTCCTGATAGGTTGGACCTATGCATGCAAAGATGTAAAAAATTGTGTTGTAGTTATCTTTTGAGCACATGAGTGGGAGACACAACATTCTCTGGTTAAGGAATACTCCCTCCGTTTAGGTGAGTATAAGTCACCTTATGAAAATCGGGTTTTCCCAAAACCTTTAGGAGTGGAGCATTAACTTCCTGCTCGATCCCCTCCCAGCCTCGTTAGCCAGCGTTCTCTTCCTCTGCTGCCGCGTTCTACCTTTCCATTTTTCCTCTTCTCAAGTGTGGAACGATCTGCATGCCATCCTTGATGCACCAGAACGACCACTGCATGCATCGCGGCAGGGCGTTGATTGGGCATGCACGAGAATTTGGTTCTGCTCGCAATATGGATGATACCTGAACGATGAAGTGAACAGGCATGCTAGCACGGGAGACCTATTT
This sequence comes from Triticum urartu, assembly GCF_003073215.2. Lineage (NCBI taxonomy): Eukaryota > Viridiplantae > Streptophyta > Magnoliopsida > Poales > Poaceae > Triticum > Triticum urartu. The sequence goes on from NC_053026.1 coordinate 525,738,533, forward strand.
CCGCTATACAATATTGGAGTACTCATGTTCCTACTAGTAGTAGTAGTACAACTATGGTACACTTGATGGTTAAAATACTATTCATCCGGTCCTCACAGTGAAGTGACAACACCCTGTGCCTGACACTAGTCCAGGCGGCGTCTTCGGGTTACCAAAGTCAGCCTCACCCTGTGCACTGTGCAGTCTGTCACCACCGTTGTACAGCACATTGGAGCCTCGCCTCGTCTCCCTCTCCGCTCCCATAGCACCACTCCATCTCCATCACCTTCTCCGTCTCCATCTCACTGTGCCCCCGTGTACCGTCGCCTCACTTGCCTCCCCCAGTACCACTATTCCCTCGCTAGCTGCTCCAGCACCGACATCCTTCTCCCCCGTAAATCAAGCCCCCTTCCAAACTCCACCATAGCCGAACGCGAACCGCGCAACATCCATATGAGCCACGATTGGAGCAATCTCCCCAGTGACATCCTCGACCTCTGTTGTTCGTGAATGGATATGTTGAGCGCCCCGCGGCTGGCTACATGCTCGAGGGACATGCACACGGCCATCGTCGAAGCGAGGCGTAAGCTTTTCAAGACACCCTGCTTGCTGCTATCTGGTCTTGCGAGATTGTCTCACCATGATACGGAGGCGTGCATGATACCCCTCGACTTCAATCCGATCTCCATTAGCCGAAACTTCCTTTGCAGGTATGTAGTGGGTCGTCGTACATCATTTTCCCTCGACATCGATCCGATCACCATCGCCCGAAACTTCTTGGCAGGTATGTACTGGGTCGGCATGAACTCCCACTGGATGGCTGCCTTCAGAAAAGACGGTAAAAAGTTGGTGCTCGTGAACTTCCAGACCTCCCATGAGATTATCCTTCCTCCGTTGGATTATATAGAGTATTACCATCGCGGTCCAAGTCATCTAGATTACTACGTCAGTTGGACGGACCTTGTTTTGCAGAAGATTGTAATCTGCCAAGTGCCCACACGACATGCGAATTACGCAGACTTCAAGCTAATTTCCTTGTTCGACCGCGGACTCGCCTATCTTTACGCCGGTGCCTTCTTTAGCTGGAGACAACTCGGCTTGCAGTGGATCATCGTCAAAGCCGATACACACTTCTGTGATGCTATTGAACACAATGGCATCATCTACGCGATCGACAAAGTAGATGGCACCACGTATTGCTAGGACGGCGCGTGTAAGTTGTTTCTGTCTCATGTTAATGATGACGCCATGACACTGTTTGAAATTTTTGTGATGATTGGCATATCCCTGTTTGAGCAGAATTTGAGTAGAGCTATGGCAATGTATTAGAGACACCATAAATTAGCTATATTTGGAATGAGTTAATTCATGCGATTGTGAGCATATCATTACAGCCAATTTATACCCTGAATAATCAAACGGTTAGGAATATATGGATATTATCCTTATTTTACAGTAATCTATATACTACTACTAAATATGAGTGTGTATCAATGGCCATGTTAGTTTCCTCATTTTCATGATGTAGAAACATGCACCACACTGTTGGTTTCATCTAACCATACATTAGGGAAGTAAATGTGCATATGGAGAACTCTAGATTTAGAAGAGGTCAAATCCTGCAATGCTTACCATGTGTACATACCTATATTCACCGTTCAGCAATCAATGGCTAGAATAATATCCTCACAAAAAATTGCCCACAGAACATGAGTATATACCAATGCATGGTCTGTTAGTTACCTTGAAGAATTTGTTTGTGAGGACAGAACATGATTACATAACATGCATGACATGGTAGTTTCCTGTGAAGAATCGATTGCGAGATAACATGAGTATAACCACGCATGGCACTTCTATATTTTCGAACCCAGTATACATTTCCCTGTATTTTCCTCCCAGTTCCAACAGGGACATATCAATGTTGTTTCTTGCATTATCCTAATCATACTCTGAACAATGCTGATCTTACATTAACAATGCATGTCCTTTTTGATATGATGCAGTGTCCCTACAGTTAGTGCCTTTTGTAATCACACCACCTTTGCCAAAAACACGGAAGAACAACTGGTTCCTCGCTCGATCAGACGATGGCAAAAGACTGATGATCATTCGGACACATGAGCCGGAAAAGTTATATTGCGAAAACCCCACTCTATACAAGTATTGTGTAATACGTGAGTATCCGGATAGTGGTTGTTATGTCTATGAGTAGGATACCAGCTTGTTGGGGCCTTTACGATTTTTTAGTTGGAGGCGGGTAAATAGCCTTGGTTCACACTCTCTGTTTCTCGGACTCAATTATCCGATTAACCAGGAGATCACCGTTGTCAAGGACCTTGATGGCAGAGAGGCTCTGTTTTCTATGGAAAACCGTGTCTACATGGCGAGCCCTAGGAGTTCGGGAGCAAACTCCCCTGATTGTCAACGATACAGCCTGCAGCCAAAAGAAGGTGAGAATGACAAAGGCATCCAGGATTAACTTTGATCCTTGGATGTCTTAATTACGACAGGCGGTGATGTGGTTCAAGCCTTCAGGTTCATAGGTAATTGGGCTGTTGCATCGAAAGGGTGGAGTACTGGTGTCTCCGGATCACTGGTTGCTGAAGCGGGGCTGCAAATTATGATGGTGTTGGATCATCTCTTCGAATGACTTTGTTGTCTTTGCTGCTGGTTCTGGATGGGTAGTTCTTTCTTTTGTTATGCATATTCCTTGTCATTTGGTCATCCTCATCTATGTCACTCTTACTATGTAAAAGTTGCTTCTGTTTAGAATGTCATTCTCGTCTGGATGACGAGAGTCTGAGCGCTGCAGATGGGTGCGTTTTGGTGGTGTAGCAAGACTTCTTATGAACTATCATGTCTTGCTGTTTATGTCAGTAGTAGTCACTAGTCAGTGTTTGAATCTTGTATATATCATTGTTTCGAACTATTTATTGTCTCGAACCATTCTCAAGTGTTCAGAGTATATCTCCTTTTTCCAAGTTATATAATTTGAGCTCAGAGTCTTTTCGATGATGTACACTTGTTTGGGCTTGTGAGGTGTCATTGAATATGCGCCGAGTAGTAACGCAATGCCAAATAGGTCAATTATGACTCTCAGGACGGGCTCTCAAAAGATCCTGAAAAAAAGGTCGGGCTCTCCAAAAAAGAAAGAATAAGGACTCTTAGGCCGACATGTGGGCGCCACCGGTGTTTTCGTGCGCTTGCACGCCGAGTGCATATTGGCGCGTGCTCGAAATTCATGCTACCTTTTCATCCCCAGTCTCCCGTCCCTCCCCCATCTCTGGAATCTCGATTCCTACTCCAGTTCCCCCAAATCCCACTCATGTACTCCCTGTACTCAAGCGCACTATCATGAGGTCCGTCCTGCCTTCGGTCGCTGCGTGCTGTCGCTCAACAGTGGCATGGCGGCGCTTGACAACCAGTTTGCCGGCAAAGTGCTGATGGTAACCATCAACGGCGACCGGCCTCCCGTCTTGCCAGACGACCTTGTCAAAGCTATTGGCATTGCGCACGGCATCCAAATAAGTGATTTGCTCGTCGAAGTCTGTCCGCCACCGGCTGATTTCTTTGTCAGGTTCCGGACAACTTTCGACTGCAGTCGTGTTTTCGAATCTTCCGAACGTTTGTTCTGCGATGGCGCGCTGGTGAGCTTTGATCGGTGGCACCCAGGATCGGGCTCGGTGCCCTCTGAGCTTGAGTTTTTAACAAAGCTTACCTTCCCCGGCGTGCCTCGACGTGCTTGGAACAGCAAGTCCATGAACGAGCTGATCAACGCCCTTGGAGGTGAGCTCGTAAGTATGTTTGTTCCTCCAGACAGCTGGGCTCTGACGGTTATGGCATGGATGAAGAAGCCGTCCACCATACTGAAGGTGATTGGTGTTGAGATACCTGTGCAGGAACCGGGGTTGTACTATTCGTCGCCACCAAGGCCGCTGCGGACCACGTTAGGGATGTACCTGTATTGAGTGTTCGTGCATGTCGAAGAAGTGGTCAATCCATCAATCGAAGTCTTGCCGCCACCGCTGGTGCCAGGGTCCGTCGTGCTTCTTTGGGAGAAGAGGCAGGCTGGCTGCCTGGATGTGCTCTAATTGATGTAACAATTGAATCTTGTCAGATACTAGTTAAATCCGAGCTATGGTTGTGAAGCATTGATATGCCAGTACATTTGATTGTGACCTGTTCTAATTTTGTACCTGAACTTTTTTTAGAAAAGGGTTGTACGTCAACTTAATGTGCTAGCAAGAACTTATTGTGTTGTCTGTCTGTTTCTTTGCACAACATTCAAGATATTTCCCGTCATTGATAAAGACGATGAACCGTTATGTACGACTTTGTTGGTTTCAACATAGCCTTCCCATAGCGATCCATTGCTTCCATCCTGATTGTGCCACCTGCGTGAAATTTTTGTATGCAAGTTCAGTGTGCTATGATGTTCTATATGATTGTGTCAACTATATAAAGTTTTACTGAGCATCCGCAATGCATATGGCTGAAAGATGTATTTACGAGCATCGACAGATGGTCTCTCTCTCTCTCTATCTCTCTCTCTCTCACCACTAGTAGAAAATGGACCATTAGTACCGGTTTGTAAGGGCCTTTAGTGCCGGTTATGGAACCGGCACTAACGTTTTGGCACTAAAGGCCCGCCCCCCCTTTAGTACCGGGTTCGCACAGACCGGGCGCTAAAGTGCCACCACGTGGCATGAGCTCGCGCCCTGGTACGGGGGACCTTTAGTACCGGTTGGTGTTACCAACCGGTACTAAAGGGTTTTTTTGAAAAAAAAAATTGAAAATTTTGGAAAAAAAATTTGATTTTTTTTTATTTTAAATTTTTCTGAATTATTTGATGATTTAGTCTCTAATCACCTCTCTTAACTGCTCAAGTGTGGATCACTCATTCCAAATCATCTAAAACGCCCAAAAACTCTATTTTCCCTTTGGAATTTTGTGATTTAAAAAAAATTTCGAAACGGAAAACTGGTTGTTTCAGCGGATCAAACTTTTTGTTTTTGCAAATTTTGATATATTATAATGTATTTTTCTTGAATTAGGATGATTTAGTTATGATTTTTTCAAGTTGAAAATTGCCCTATAGTGCCGGTTTGTGTCTCCAACCCGGTTACTATAGTCAGCACCCCATTAGTACCGGTTCATTGGCACGAACCGGTACTAAAGGTTAGACCTTTAGTACCGGTTCGTGCCATGAACCGGTACTAAAGGTGATCGTGGGGCCCCGGCCTGACGCCAGCCTGCCACCACCCCTTTAGTACCGGTTCGTGCCCACGAACCGGTACTAAAGGTCAACACGAACCGGCATTAATGCAAATCCGTTCGAACGGCACTAATGGTACCATTAGTACCGGCTCAAATACAAACCGGTACTAATGTGCTCACGTTTGACCCTTTTTCTACTAGTGCACACACAGGCGCGCGCGCACACACACACGCACACGCACAAGTGGGATCCGTTGAATTATTTATTTGCTCGTGACAGCTTTTAATTAGGTTCCACTGTAATCTAACTTTTTTCTTAAGTTATTAATTGAGCTCAGTGACTTCAAAAAGTTGTACAGAAGCATTGTTTGGGCCTTTTCGGCGTCGCTGAATGTGGGCTGAGTAACCATGTTAGGTTGTACTGTACTACACAGGCCTTTTTTCAACATGAGCAATGCAACTCGGCCGAAAGTTGTACACAATATCCGGGTCAACTTGTTATTCTCCGCCCCGCTGGGCTGCAAACTTTCCTAGGAGGTATGCATTAGGCTTAACAAGAAAATGGACTTTAAGAAATAATAAATGGGATGTAATTATAATAACTGGACTGTTACTATGCACCAAACACGTAATTAGTTTGAAAAATATATTATTTTTGGAATTTGAAAATTTTAATTTCATTACTTGTTGCGCGCAATTTCGTTGCATTTTAACGTAATACAACTTTATTTTGAAATTATATTTAACCTGACTAGAAATTTCGGATAAAAATATTTCGGATCCCATCAAAATGTGGGAATTTTTTTGAATTCTGTTTTGAGCAGTTGTTTGAAATTATTAATCATTGTCCTAGCTAGAAGTTGGGTTGTACTTTTAACAAATTGTAAATGGGCTATAGTAAATTCCATTAGAATTAAAAAATGGGCTGTACATTCTTACAAATCGTAAATGGGCTATATGTTCTCTACCAAATCCGAGCCGTGGGCCTACTAAGTTGACGCGTACCAAGGGCTTTGTCTACTTAGTCAATATAAACGATTCTAGCTGCAGTGATCGTACGATGTCCATCCAACGGCCATAGTGCTTCTTCAACCTCTGGTCTTCTTGCTCCAGCCGCCCAAAGCAGCGCCGGTCGTGTCGCGTGCTCCTGCCTCCCGTGGTCGGCTGTGATGCCGCGGAGGCCTCACCGCCCCGTACTACTCCCACCGCTGGCCATGCCATCCCTCTACTCACCCACACCCCCTGTTATTCTGTGGCGACGGCAGCCTCACCCCACAGCCGAACCAGTGAACCCTCGTACTCCTCTCCGCACGGGCTTCCAATGTTGTGTCTTCCCCGGCTCCGCGTTGTCCCCTTCCTAGGCCTCGCCATCGTCCAGACCACCGCCCTGGTGCTCTCGGCGCGGCATGGTCAACGTGGTCAATGACCGACTTCCATCGGAAGAGTACTGTACGTGGAGAGGCTGACAGCTGGGTCCACGCGGCCGCAAGGAAGTGCCTCCTTATTACGCGCAAAATAATTATTCCTCCACCTGCCAGCAGGGACCCACCGGACGGGCCATCTTATTTCGCGAAAAAAACGTTTCCCCCTGACTGCTGGGACCCACCGGACGGGCCAGCGTATTTTGCGAAAAAACGTTCCCCCTGTTGTCAGCTCGGACCCACCGGAAGTTCCTCCTTATTACGCACAAAAAATGAATACTTCCCCTGCTAGCTGGGACCCACCATGGTGGGAGGCTGACTTGTGGGCCTACTAAGTTGACTGGCACGGGGGCCTTTGTCAACTTTAGTCAATATGAACGATTCTAGCTCCAGTGACCGTACGATGTCCGTCCAACGGCCATAGTGCTTCTTCAACCTCTGGTCTTCTTGCTCCAACCGCCCAAAGCAGCGCCGGTCGTGCCGCATGCTCCTGCCTCCCGTGGCCGGCTGTGCTGCCGCGGAGGCCTCACCGCCCCCTACTATTCCCACCGCTGGCCAGGCCCTGCGGCGACGGCAGCCTCACAACGCAGCCGAACCAGTGAACCCTCGTACTCCTCTCCGCGCGGGCTTCCACTGCCGTCTCTTCCCCGGCTCCCCGTCGTCCCCTTCCTAGGCCTCGCCATCGTCCACCGCCCTGGTGCTCTCGGCGCGGCGCGGTCAACGTGATCAATGAACGACTTCCATCGGACGTGGACTGTACGTGGAGAGGCTGACAGTTGGGTCCACGGCCGCAGCAAGGAAGTGCCTCCTTATTACATGGAAAATAATGATTCCTCCACCTGACAGCTGGGACCCACCGGACGGGCCACTGTATTTCATGAAAAAAAACGTTTGCCCCTGACTGCTGGGACCCACCAGCTACATCTTCGCACGCAAGGAAGTGCGTCCGGGCAAAAAAAATGATTCGCCCCCCTGACTGCTGGGACCCACCAGCTACATCTTCGCAGGCAAGGAAGTGCCTGACAGTCGGGACCCACCTGGTCGAAGCGTACATAGCGTTGTCATTCTGGTCGCGAACGTGTATGTACATATATACTGGTGGATGTAGAGGCGCGCACGTGTCGTAGTAGAGGCGCGTACGTGTCGTAGTACAGGCGCGCACGTAGCATGTACACGTACGTACAGCGGCCAGGGTGCAAGAAAGAAAATACGGCCATGTATGTGTACATACGGGCGGGGTCTCGAACGCCTACTCGCGCATACGTACGGCCAGGGCTCATGTACATGGCTGGGTACGAACAGAGAAATAGCCTCGTCATCGTGTTCATGGGGAGGCAACGGAATGCGTCGTGTTCATCGGGAGGCAACGGAACGCGTGGGAGCCAACCGGCTGGGTCGAAACGGAATGCGTGGTCGTGTTCATCGGGAGGGCTTGGACGGAACAGGTGATGGAAACGAGGCCTGGCGTACTGCACAACGGAGGAAACGACCTTGTGTTTGACCGGCCACGTTCGAAACGGGATCCTGTTCATCGGGAGGGGTCTGGCGTACCGCAAAATGGACGAAACAAACCTCCGACGGTCGAAACAGGGGTCCTGTTGACCGGGAGGGGTGTGGCGTACCGCAAAACGGACGAAACGGACTTGTGTTGGAGCGCTACGGTCGAAATGGGGGTCCTGTTCATCGGGATAGGTGTGGCGTACCGCAAAACGGGACTCCACAGGATACTGTTCATCTCCACCGTCGACCTCCTCCAGCCTCCACGGGCTACCGTCGACCTCCTCCAGCCTCCACGGGCTCCTGTTCATCCAGCCTCCACCGCGCGCTACTCCACTGGCTACTGTTCAATCACCCCTCCACGGGCACCCCTCCGCCGTCTACTGTTCATCCAGCCCTCCACACCAAGGGGTCCTGTTCAACCACCCCTCCACGGGCACCCCTCCACCGTCTACTATTCATCTAGCCCTCCACCACACCACGGGGTCCTATTCATCCAGAGGCAACGCCACCACTCACTGTTCATCCAAACCCCCCGCAACGCTCACTGTTCATCCCAGAGGCAGCATCGATCGGCTTCAATTAGCAGCAGTAGCGAAGGAATCGCTCGATCAGGTTCAGTTAACAGCCATCGATCGATCGCTCGGGTTCAGTAACGCGTAGCCTGCAGTGCAATCGCTCGGGCTCAGTTAGAGCCCAACGCCTCGCTCGGGTTCAGTTAGGGCCAACGCCTTGCACACATGCGCGTACGTGTACGAGAGAAACGCGCATCGCTCGGCCCCCGACCTCCCACCGTAACCGGGAACTCCCCGAAATTTTCCTCCCCCTCGCTTCTACCACAATTTTTCCATCATGGACGGCCCAAACAATGTCATGCAGTTGCGTCTCCGGCCGCCCAGGACGAAAAGCCCATTTTCTGTCATGATTTTTTGTCATAGAAGTAGGAGCCCACCACATCTATGATGATATTGGGTTTTGTCACAATTATCGTCATAGAAGTGTCTTATGTATGACAGAAAAAAAATTCGTTCGGCCCAGAATGTCACGGATGTGTCTTTTTTTTTGTAGTGCTTAAACTTGTAATTCCATCCTGATCAATTATCATAAGCATTCGCACATGAGCTCACAGATACGTCTCCAACGTATCTATAATTTTTTATTTCTCCATGCTATTATATTATCTATTTTGGATGTTAATGGGCTTATTTTTACACATATATTATTTTTGGGACTAACCTATTAACCGGAGGCCCAACCCAAATTGTTGTTTCTTTGCCTATTTCAGTGTTTTGCAGAAAAGGAATATGAAACAGAGTCCAAACGGAATGAAACCTTCGGGAACGTGATTTTTGGAACAAATGTGATCCAGTAGACTTGGAGTGGACGTCAAGAATCAATCGAGGAGGCCACGAGGCAGGGTGGCGCTCCCTCCACCCTCGTGGGCCCCTCGTTGCTCCACCGACCTACTTCTTCCTCATATATATATATATCCATATACCCCGCAAACATTCAGGAGCACCATGAAACCCTATTTCCACCGCCGCAACCTTCTGTACCCAAGGGAACCCATCTTGGGGCCTTTTCCGGAGCTCCGCCGGAGGGGGCATCGATCACGGAGGGCCTCTACATCAACTGCATGGCCCCTCCGATGATGTGTGAGTAGTTTACCTCAGACCTTCGGCTCCGTAGCTAGTAGCTAGATGTCTTCTTCTCTCTCTTTGGATTTCAATACAAAGTTTTCCTCGATTCTCTTGAAGATCTATTCGATGTAATCTTCTTTTTTGTGGTGTGTTTGTCAAGAGCCGATGAATTGTGGGTTTATGATCAAGTTTATCTATGAACAATATTTGAATCTTCTCTGAATTCTTTTATGTATGATTGGTTTATCTTTGCAAGTCTCTTCGAATTATCAATTTGGTTTGGCCTACTAGATTGATCTTTCTTGCAATGGGAGAAGTGCTTAACTTTGGGTTCAATCTTGCGGTGCTCGATCCCAGTGACAGAAAGGGAAATGACACGTATTGTATTGTTGCCATCGAGGATAAAAATATGGGGTTTACATCATATTGCCTGAGTTTATCCCTCTTCATCATGTCATCTTGCTTAAGGTGTTACTCTGTTCTTATGAACATAATACTCTAGATGCATGCTGGATAGCGGTCGATGTGTGGAGTAATAGTAGTAGATGCAGAATCGTTTCGTTCGACTTGTCACGGACGTGATGCCTATATACATGATCATGCCTAGATATTCTCATAATTATTCTCTTTTCTATCAATTGCTCGACAGTAATTATTCACCCACCGTAATACTTATGCTCTTGAGAGAAGCCACTAGTGAAACCTATAGCCCCCGGGTCTATTCTCCATCATATAAGTTTCCAATCTATTTTATTTTGCAATCTTTACTTTCAATCTATATCATAAAAATACCAAAAATATTTATCTTATTATTATCATCTCTATCAGATCTCACTCTTGCAAGTGGCCATGAAGGGATTGACAAACCCTTTATCGCGTTGGTTGCGAGGTTCTGATTTGTGTGTGTAGGTACGAGGTGACTCGCGCGTGGTCTCATATTGGATTGATACCTTGGTTCTCAAAAACTGAGGGAAATACTTACGCTGCTTTACTGCACCACCCTTTCCTCTTCAAGGGAAAACCAACGCAGTCCTTAAGAGGTAGCAAGAAGGATTTCTGGTGCCATTGCCGGGGAGGCTTACGCCAAGTCAAGTCAAGATTGGATCTCCCGCCAACGTGTGATTTCTGGCGCCGTTGCCGGGGAGATCTACGCCAAGTCAAGACATACCAAGTACCCATCACAACTCTTATCCTTCGCATTACATTATTTGTCGTTTTCTTCTCGTTTTCCTCTCCCCCACTTCACCCTTGCCGTTTTATTCGTCTCTTTCCCATTTGTTTTCTTGTACCATGGCCAATTGAAAAAGGGCTAAGGGTTCTCTCCTGGGTTTTACCTTGGATAGTCCTTCTGTCCTCTCTAAGCTCATAAATAATGACACTATGGAGAGACCTACCGGGGTTATCAATGAGAGTTTGAATAATTTTGATGAAGATGATCCTGGAATTTTTTGTTATTTACTTGATGAATCTTTGAAAGACGCTTGGGATAGGCTATTAAGAATTCGAGCTAGCTATGTGCCCCAATATCAAATTGAGGTTTACCTGAAAAGCTTTTATATTGGTTTACCCTCTTCATTCAAGCAAGTTCTAGATTCTATCTTTGAAGAAGGTTTTCTTGAGGGGGATCCCATTGATACTTATGAAAGGATGAAAACTATATTTGGGCACCCCATGAGTGAGAAGGTTGAATCTACCTCTCTTTTGTGCTTTTACCAAAATGAAACTATCAAAGAAATGAGGGCTAGCTTAGATGCCAATTTGTGTAACGTGCTTAATCTTTCTTCCACTATCAATGGCCACGTGATAACTCAAAATAGAAAGATAAATGCTATATAAAATAAATTTTCTCTTTTCTTTCCTAGTACCAAAGATGACAATACCTAGATCTATCCTTGCTTTTATGCCTAGCTAGGGGCGTTAAACGATAGCGCTTGTTGGTAGGCAACCCAATTTTATTTTTATTCCTTGATTTTTGCTCCTGTTTAATAATAAATAATTTATCCAGCCTATGTTTTGGTTGTGTTTTTTGTGTTTAATTAGTGTTTGTGCCAAGTAGAACCATTGGGAAGACTTGGGAAAGTCTTTTTGATCTTGCTGCAAGAAAACAGAAACTTTAGCGCTCACGAGAATTGATGCCATTTTTTATTGGAGAGTGCTATTTAGTTAATTCTTTTTGCATATAATTAATAGACAAATTCCTCACGTCCATAAATTTATTTTAGAATTTTTGTGGTTCCATATTGCGTTAGTTATAGATTCCTTCAGACTGTTCTGTTTTTGACAGATTCTGTTTTTCGTGTGTTGTTTGCTTATTTTGATGAATCTATTGCTAGTAAAAGATTTTATAAACCATAGAGAAGTTGGAATACAGTAGGTTTAACACCAATATAAATAAAGAATGAGTTCATTACAGTACCTTTAAGTGGTGTTTTGTTTTGTTTCGCTAACGGAGCTCACGAGATTTTTCTGTTATGTTTTGTGTTGTGAAGTTTTCAAGTTTTGGGTAAAGATTTGATGGATTATGGAACAAGGAGTGGCAAGAGCCTAATATTGGGGATTCCCATGGAAACCCAAGGTAAAATACAAGGACACCAAAAAGCCTAAGCTTGGGGATGCCCCGGAAGGCATCCCCTCTTTTGTCTTCGTTCATCGGTAACTTTACTTGGAGCTATATTTTCCACATGATATGTGTTTTTCTTGGAGCGTCTTGTATGATTTGAGTCTTTACTTTTTAGTTTACCACAATCATCCTTGCTGTACAAACCTTTTGAGAGAGACACACATGAATTAGAATTTATTAGAATACTCTATGTGCTTCACTTATATCTTTTGAGCTATATAATTTTTGCTCTAGTGCTTCACTTATATCTTTTAGAGCACGGCGGTGGTTCTATTTTATAGAAATAATTGATCTCCCATGATTCACTTATATTATTTTGAGAGTCCCTTAGAACAACATGGAAATTTTCTTTTAGGCATAATAAAACTTTCACATAAATGCATTGAATACTAAGAAAAGTTTGATACTTGATAATTGTTTTGAGATATGGAGATGGTGATATTGGAGTCATGCTAGTTGAGTAGTTGTGAATTAGAGAAATACTTGTGTTGAAGTTTTTGATTCCCGTACCATGCACGTATGGTGAACCGTTATGTCATGAAGTCGGAGCATGATTTATTTATTGATTGCCTTCCTAATGAGTGGCGGTCGGAGATGAGCGATGGTCTTTTCCTACCAATCTTGAAGGAAATATGCCCTAGAGGTAATAATAAAGTTATTGTTTATTTCCTTATATCATGATAAATGTTTATTATTCATGCTAGAATTGTATTAACCGGAAACATAATACATGTGTGAATACATAGACAAACAGTATGTCAGTAGTATGTCTCTACTTGACTAGCTTGTTTATCAAAGATGGTTAAGTTTCCTAGCCATTGACGTGGGTTGTCATTTGATTAACGGGATCATATCATTAGGAGAATGATGTGATTGACTTGACCCATTCCGTTAGCTTAGCACCCGATCATTTAGTATGTTGATATTGCTTTCTTCATGACTTATACATGTTCCTATGACTATGAGGTTATGCAACTCCCGTTTACCGGAGGAACACTTTGCGTGCTACCAAACGTCACAACGTAACTGGATGATTATAAAGGTGCTCTACAGGTGTCTCCGAAGGTACTTCTTGGGTTGGCGTATTTCGAGATTAGGATTTGTCACTCCGATTGTCGGAGAGGTATCTCTAGGCCCTCTCGGTAATGCACATCACTTAAGCATTGCAACTAATGAGTTAGTTGCGGGATGATGCATGTATTACGGAACGAGTAAAGAGACTTGCCGGTAACGAGATTGAACTAGGTATTGAGATACCGACGATCGAATCTCGGGCAAGTAACATACCGGTGACAAAGGGAACAATGTATGTTGTTATGCGGTCTGACCGATAAAGATCTTCATAGAATATGTGGGAGCCAATATGAGCATCCAGGTTCCGCTATTGGTTATTGACCGGAGACGTGTCTCGGTCATGTCTACAAAGTTCTCGAACCCGTAGGGTCCGCACGCTTAACGTTTCGATGACAGTTATATTATGAGTTTATATGTTTTGATGTACCGAAGGTTGTTTGGAGTCCCGGATGTGATCACGGACATGACGAGGAGTCTCGAAATGGTCGAGACATGAAGATTGATATATTGGAAGCCTATGTTTGGATATCGAAAGTGTTCCGGGTGAAATCGGGATTTTACCGGAGTACCAGGAGGTTACCAGAACCCCCCGGGAAGTTAATGGGCCATAGTGGGCCTTAGTGAAAGAGAGGAGAGGCGGCCAGGGCAAGGGCCGCGTGCCCCTCCCCCTAGTCCGAATAGGACAAGCAGAGGGGGGGCGGCGCCCCCCTTTCCATCTTCTCCTCCACTTCCCCCCCCAAGTCCTAATCCAACTAGGAAAAAGGGAGGGAGTCCTAAGTAGGACTCCTCCTGGCGCGCCCCTCTCCTGGACGGCCGCACCCCCCTTGCTCCTTTATATATAGGGGCAGGGGGGCACCCTAGAGACACAAAAATTGATCAGTTGATCTTTTAGCCATGTGCGGTGCCCCCCTCCACCATAGGCCACCTCGATAATACTGTAGCGGTACTTAGGCGAAGCCCTGCGTCGATAGAACATCATCATCGTCACCACGCCGTCGTGCTGACGAAACTCTCCCTCAACACTCGGCTGGATGGGAGTTCGAGGGACGTCATCAGGCTGAACGTGTGCTAAAATCGGAGGTGTCGTGCGTTCGGTACTTGATCGGTCGGATCGTGAAGACGGACGACTACATCAACCGCGTTGTGCTAAACGCTTCCGCTTTCGGTCTACGAGGGTACGTGGACCACGCTCTCCCCTCTCGTTGCTATGCATCACCATGATCTTGTGTGTGCGTAGAATTTTTTTTGAAATTACTACGTTCCCCAACAAATCTATCCCCCTAGGATCATGCGCATAGTACTTTGTTTCAATAACTAATAGATTTTTGCAATAAGTATGTGAGTTATTTATGACTAATGTTGAGTCCATGGATTATATGCACCCTCACCCTTCCACATTTGCTAGCTTCTCTAGTACCGCGCAACTTTCACCGGTACCATAAACCCACCATATACCTTCCTCAAAACAGCCACCATACCTACATATTATGGCATTTCCATAGCCATTCCGAGATATATTGCCATGCAACTTTCAACCATTCCGTTATTATGACACGCTTCATCATTGTCATATTGCTTTGCATGATCATGTGTTTGACATCGTATTTGTGGCAAAGCCACTATTCAGAATTCTTTCATGCATGTCACTCTTGATTCATTGCATATCTCGGTACACCGCCGGAGGCATTCACATTGATTCATATTTTGTTCTAAGTATCAAGTTGTAATTCTTGAGTTGTAAGAAAATAAAAGTGTGATGATCATCATTAGAGCATTGTCCCATGTGAGGAAAGGATGATGGAGACTATGATTCCCCCACAAGTCGGGATGAGACTCCGGACGAAAAGAAAAGAAAAGAAAAAAAGAGGCCAAAAAGAAGAAAAAAAGGGAAGAAGGCCCAAATAAAAAAATAAAAAATGAGAGAAAAAGAGAGAAGATACAATGTTACTATCCTTTTTCCACACTTGTGCTTCAAAGTAGCACCATGATCTTCATGATAGACAGTCTCCTATGTTGTCACCTTCATAAACTAGTGGGAATTTTACATTATAGAACTTGGCTTGTATTTTCCAATGATGGGCATCCTCAAATTGCCCTAGGTCTTCGTGAGCAAGCAAGTTGGATGCACACCCACTTAGTTTCTTTTGTTGAGCTTTCATACACTTATAGCTCTAGTGCATCCGTTGCATGGCAATCCCTACTCATTCACATTGATATCTATTGATGGGCATCTCCATAGCCCATTGATACGCCTAGTTGATGTGAGACTATCTTCTCCTTTTTTGTCTTCTCCACAACCACCATTCTATTCCACCATAGTGCTATATCCATGGCTCACGCTCATATATTGCATGAAGATTGAAAAAGTTTGAGAACATCAAAAGTATGAAACAATTGCTTGGCTTGTCATCGGGGTTGTGCATGATTTAATATTTTGTGTGATGAAGATAGAGCATAGCCAGACTATATGATTTTGTAGGGATAACTTTCTTTGGCCATGTTATTTTGAGAAGACATGATTGCTTAGTATTCTTGAAGTATTATTATTTCTATGTCAATATTAAACTTTTATCTTGAATCTTTCAGATCTGAACATTCATGCCATAATAAAGAAAAAATTACATTGAGAAATATGTTAGGAAGCATTCCACATCAAAAATTCTTCTTTTATCATTTACCTACTCGAGGACGAACAGGAATTAAGCTTGGGGATGCTTGATACGTCTCCAACGTATCTATAATTTTTGATTGCTCCATGCTATTATATTATCGATTTTGGACATTAATGGGCTTATTTTTACACTTCTATATTATTTTTGGGACTAACCTATTAACCGGAGGCCCAGCCCAAATTGCTGTTTTTTGCCTATTTCGGTGTTTCGTAGAAAAGGAATATCAAACGGAGTCCAAATGGAATGAAAACTTCGGGAACGTGATTTTTGGAACAAGCGTGATCCAGGAGACTTGGAGTGGACGTCAATAATCAATTGAGGAGGACACGAGGCAGGGGGCGCGCCCACCCTCCTGGGCGCGCCCTCCACCCTCGTGGCCCCCTCGTTGCTCCACTGACCTACTTCTTCCTCCTATATATATCCATATACCCCGCAAACATCCAGGAGCACCACGAAACCCTATTTCCACCGCCGCAACCTTCTGTACCCAAGAGATCCCATCTTGAGGCCTTTTCCGGAGCTCCGCCGGAGGGGGCATCGATCAGGGAGGGCCTCTACATCAACTCCATGGCCCCTCCGATGATGTGTGAGTAGTTTACCTCTGACCTTCGGGTCCATAGCTTGTAGCTAGATGGCTTCTTCTCTCTCTTTGGATCTCAATACAAAGGTCTCCTCGATTCTCTTGAAGATCTATCCGATGTAATCTTCTTTTGCAGTGTGTTTGTCGAGATCCGATGAATTGTGGGTTTATGATCAAGTTTATCTATGAACAATATTTGAATCTTCTCTGAATTCTTTTATGTATGATTGGTTTATCTTTGCAAGTCTCTCCGAATTATCAGTTTGGTTTGGCCTACTAGATTGATCTTTCTTGCAATGGGAGAAGTGCTTAGCTTTGGGTTCAATCTTGTGGTGCTCGATCCCAGTGACAGAAAGGGAAACGACACGTATTGTATTGTTGCCATCGAGGATAAAAAGATGGGATTTACATCATATTGCATGAGTTTATCCCTCTACATCATGTCATCTTGCTTAAGGCGTTACTCTGTTCTTATGAACTTAATACGCTAGATGCATGCTGGATAGCGGTCTATGTGTGGAGTAATAGTAGTAGATGCAGAATCGTTTCGGTCTACTTGTCACGGACGTGATGCCTATATACATGATCATGCCTAGATATTCTCATAATTATTCGCTTTTCTATCAATTGCTCGACAGTAATTTGTTCACCCACCGTAATACTTATGCTCTTGAGAGAAGCCACTAGTGAAACCTATGGCCCCCGGGTCTATTCTCCATCATATAAGTTTCCAATCTATTTTATTTTGCAATCTTTACTTTCAATCTATATCATAAAAATACCAAAAATATTTATCTTATTATTATCATATCTATCAGGTCTCACTCTTGCAAGTGGCTGTGAAGGGATTGACAACCCCTTTATCGCGTTGGTTGCGAGGTTCTTGTTTGTGTGTGTAGGTATGAGGTGACTCGCGCGTGGTCTCCTACTGGATTGATACCTTGGTTCTAAAAAACTGAGGGAAATACTTACGCTGCTTTACTGAACCACCCTTTCCTCTTCAAGGGAAAACCAACGCAGTGCTCAAGAGGTAGCACTCACCGACTAAATACCCTAGTTCTACTCTATTCAACACCGAGGAGTGGATAAAGAGGAGGTGGACTTTTAGCTCACCGAGTCAACTGTAGAGGAAGTAGAGGTAGCTCGGATGATGATCACTCCAAGGAGACACGACTGTACAAAGCCTGCATATTCCACCGAGTAAAATTTTAGATAATCAAATCTCATATAGCATTCTTGATCACAAAGTGATAAACTAGTTCTATTAACTACTTACTAAATAAACTATTTCTATTAAGCACTTACTATAAATAAACTAGTTCTATTAAGCACTTACTATAAATAAACTAGTTATATTAAGCACCTACATTCTACCTATCTATACCGTAGTTCTAGCCCTAACATCTATCCATCCATCTATCTATATATGTATATTCTACAATGTCTACATTTAAATTACCTACATTCTATTCAAACCACCTAAAATAGTCAAAAAAATATTCTATTAAAAACCCTACATTCTACAATGTCTACATTATAAAATCTACATTTATATTATCTACATTCTACGAGAACAGAGACAAGGAAGGGAGGAAGGAGGGGTAGGAAGGAGGGAAGGAGGAGGGGGGGAAGGAGGGAGGAGGGGGGAAGGAGGAGCGAGGGAGAGGGAGAGGAAGGAGGGAGGAGGCGGGAAGGAGGAGGGAGGAGGAGGGAGGATGGAGGAGTTACCTCGGTGGTGGTGACGGCAGGGGGCGAAGGCGGCGGGATGGAGGGACATGGAGGAGGGAGCTAGGGAGGGAGGGGGCGATGGTGGCGGGATGGAGGAGGGAGAGGATGTAGGACGGAGGGGGCGACGCCGGCAGCAGCTAGCGGCACTGCGGCGGCGGCGGACGACGGGGTGAGGGAGGGGATGGAGGAGGGAGTGGCGAGGGGAGAGTGAGGGGCGCGTGGAGAAGATATGATGGCTTTAGCGGTAGCGCTCTTTAGGGAAAAGCGCTACTATTAAACTCTATAGCAGTAGCGCTTTGTACTATAACGCGCTACTACTAAGGATAAGCATGTAAAAAATAAACATCAAAAATACATTGGTCATGAATAATCTTTTTGTGTAGAATCTAAACTTAGTTGCAAGAGGGGATGATACTTAGCAGCAGCGTGTGTTGGCGAAACGGGCTACTGCTAAGTACGTTAGCAGTAGCGCGTCTTTGGAAAGGGCACTACTACTATACCTAGTATGGAGGCAACGCCCTGGCAATTGTAGTAGCAGCGCTCTTTTCACATAGCGCGCTACTGCTACTGTGTTATTAGTAGCGCGGTTTTATTCAAAACGCTGCTAGTAAGTAGCAGTAGCGTCAGTTTTCAAACCGCGCTTCTGGTAAGATTCTTTGTATAAGGTTTTTTCCCTAGTAGTGCATAATCAAACAAGGTTGTTGGTGGTGTTGAGTTGACAAGGATCATGCCCATCATGATGTGTACGGCTTCTGTGTCTTTTTCAGTGGTAACCTGGCTCAAATATTCTCTTTCAAAATTGTGTTGGTTTTTGGAGTGGCTCTTCCACCTATTATAGGGCTCTTTGACCTGGTCTAGGGCATGAAGCAACTGACCTTTTTTGGGACATCTTCTGGAGAAGTGAGCATTCTTTCGACATGCAAAACATGTGATGTGGGCAAAGTAGTCATTCTGGTTTTGTTGGTAGTTCGGTTTGGGTGGATGTGTTGGGGTTCTACGTAGTTATGTGGGGTGGCATACTCTTGCGTTGGTGGTTTCTAATCATGGGGCTTCTTGTTGCTTGAGCTTCCTAGGGCTCGCATCTTGCACATACAAATGTCTTCTATTGTTTGACTTTTGTCTTCAAGCAGGAGGGCCTTGTTCACCATGTCTAGGAAGTTTGTGAATTCACAAAAGATTACCTGGTCAATCTTCACGCAATCCTTCAAGAAATCATTCCATCTTGGCGGCTTCTATGCTCACATCTTCCTTTGCATCAGTGGGGCCGCACTATTTAAGCAGGGTGCCTCTATTTGTCATAGCCTGTAATTTAAGTTATGACTAAATTAATGAAATATTCTAAAGTCTCACTGCTATGACACAGGAAGTGGAAACCAAGATGGCACCATGGCCATGTTTGACCCGGCCCGAGAGGTGAGAAAAGGTAGTTTGGTGCAGCAGAAGATCACATGAGCAAAGCTATTACTCCATGGATGGATTGGAGGAGGACGTGAGAACATGTTCAATCTGAATGAATGTGCCAGACGGTAGGTGGCAACACGAGGGATCCCGTGTGTCGGTGTGTGTATGTGACGTGACTAAGCTCACTTTGAGGAAGCCTTTGGTGTTTACTGTAGATTTAATATTACACCCACTAACATTTTCTCATGTCAAAATAAGTTTTGAAAGTGGTACTTCATTTTAATGAAGTGCAACTCAGGGCTAAAAATCTCAACAAAATTTTGGTGGGTACTGAATAATTTGTAGCCTTACTAATTTCAAACCAAATTTGAGTTGGGAAAAATTCATTATAATTGAGAAAAATGCAATACATTGAAATCTTATTTATTTATTTATTTGTAATTTGGATATTTTAATGAGGTCAGGAATTTTTATGGCACAAAAAATTTGATCCAGGGTGCCGCTTACACTTCTTCACACAGTTGCACTTTTCTTAAATGTGCAAGTCACATTTTTTAGTAAGCTAATCTAATGCTCTTCGGAAAGCAACTTAATGATATATAAGAAAATCATTTTTGTTTTCTAGTTCTAATTATGAAGTCGTTCGTATTTTCTTGTGTCTAAGACGATTTTAGAGAAGTGGATCACACACTTTTTCACGAAGAGTGGAGATTTGTTGCCCCTGGCTGAGGTGCCTCCTAAGATCTTACCATTGTGCTGCTACAGTGGATGACATACCAGAATCTAAGAGATGAAGACAACCGAATGTGTCCATATCACATATGATAGACCATATTACCATTATAAATCCGGGACTTATTAGATATATCTCCACCTTTGATGTACATTGGGAATAATACCCAAAATTGGGAAGGGTGATGTTATGAACCAAAAGTCAACAAAATTCTAGGAAACATGTTCTGTATAAAAAGATTAGACTACAAGTACCTACTACGTGTTTTACAACTCCCTTAGGCCTTGTTCGGTAGGCAGAGGACCAACTGATGAAGCTATGTACCTAGGGTAGGATCATGGACCTGTCCTAACTGCCCTATCCAAGGACATCTCTAGAAGAAACCACCTTTCAATCGACTTGGAGGTGTTCCACTCGACAGACTCGAAGACGCTCGACCAAGAAGCAATCACTCGATCAAGATCCAACCACTCAACGGCCAAGAGACCTGAAGTCACTCCGCACGCTAACGGTCGGTCATTAAGTAGCTTTTATGGTCATCATAATACTTTATTACTAGCGTTACCAGTAACGCCCTGGCTTAATGTACATTGAACACTTTGTAACGTGGGCTGGCCGAGGTCCTGGCGCACTCTATATAAGCCACCCCCCTCCTCCGAGACAAGGGTTCGCACCTCTGTAACCCATATTCATATAATCTAGTCGACCGCCTCCGGGCTCCGAGACGTAGGGCTATTACTTCCTCCGAGAAGGGCCTGAACTCGTAAACCTTGCGTGCTTACAACTTCTCCACAGCTAAGATCTTGCCTCTCCATACTTACCCCCCTACACTACTGTCAGACCTAGAACCACGACAGCTGGCGCCCACCGTGGGGCGGGTGTTTTAGCATTTGTTGGAGAAGTTGTAACTTTTTTCCGACCCGAATCATCATGGTTTTTGGCGGAGTTTCGGTGGAGGGCCGCGAGATCCGTCTCGGGGCGCTCACGTTCATCGTCGATGACTCCGCTTGGCTCCAGGAGGCTCTGCTCGATGTGGACGCACTCCCTGCTCGCGGGGCAACGCACTTTAGCGCGTGCGTCCACGGCGTTCTCCTGCGGCAACCGTCGACCCCCTATCGGTCGGCTCCTGTGTTGTCCTCACTCCCCGTTTCCCGCCGGCGCAAGCGTTCTAGTCGGTCGAGACTTCAGCGGTGGGTGAGGCACGCGGTGGCGCGTCAGTCGGCCACCCCCCAGGTCGCGGCGATCGAGCCCAACGAATCCCTCTACGGCCTGTTCGACCTGTCGACTGGCTCCGCAGAGATCGCATCCGAGTGCGACAGCAGCGATCTGGTGGCGGAGGTTCTGATGGTCGATGGACCGCCCAGTCCTCCCGTTTTTCCCCGTACCAACGGAGGCGCGGGTGGAGGCAATCTGTCGCGTCTCCATGAGGAGTATCTTCCCGAGCCTCTCACATCGCTGCAGAGAGAAGAACTTCGCCGCCGGAACATGGATGCACTGCACACTCCTATCGTTGGAGAGACCCCCAAGGCTCGTGCCTTGGAGGACGCGCGCCTGGCAAACTTGGCCGAGTGCACTCGACTGGAGAACCTCCAGCGAGCACTCGATGAGCATGCGCGACAACGGATTCCCGAATCCAGTCAACGTCAGCTCTTCCCGCCCCCGCAGGTATATCGAACTCCGGTTCAGAATTTAGCAGCTGCGGCCCGTATAGCGGAGTCGATTCAACCTTCCCAGTCGGAAGCTGGCAGAGGCTTGCTGCAGATCAGAGAGTTACTCCGGGCAGCAGGAGATCAGAATTCCGCTGTTCTTCAGTCGCGGAACAGGATTCACAGCAGATCCTTTGCCGCGGACACAGTCCAGTTGGCTCACAGCCCGAAATCGCCCCCGAGGCATGAGGGACGTGGAGACCGGCATGACCAGTATGGGAACCATGAGCAGTATGATCACCGAGTCGATCGTGACGGTCGACGTCGAGTGCCCACGCCTCCCCCGAGGAGCGGGTCGTATGTGCCTCGCCAGCAGGATGACAGGCGCCCTCATAGTGGTGGGCAAAGGATTCCAATCGACCCCAGAGGGCCAGGCTTTGACACGAGATCCATTCTCGTCCAGGGTTTGGTCGACAGGAACAGGGCTCACCGAGAAGGTCATGACAGAGATGCACCTACCAGCAGCAGAGTACATGTTTCGAGGCCAGAATGCTTTAGTAGAGCCATCAGGGCCGCTGTGATTCCTCCCGACTTCAGGTTGGCGACTGGAGTCAGTAAGTTCACTGGCGAGTCCAAGCCCGATACTTGGCTTGAAGATTACCAAGTGGCCGTCCAGATCGGCGGCGGCAATGATGAAGTGGGCATGAAGCACCTCCCTCTCATGTTGGAGGGCTCGGCCAGAGCGTGGCTGAACCAGTTAGCACCTAGCAGCATTTACACTTGGGAGGATCTCTCCCGAGTGTTCGTCACCACATTTGAAGGTACGTGCAAGCGACCGGCAGGGCTGACGGAACTGCGGTCTTGTGTACAGAAGCCAAATGAAACTTTGAGGGATTACATCCAGAGGTGGATCACGTTACATCACTCGGTGGAGAATGTGCCTGACCACCAAGCAGTTTGTGCCTTCAAGGAAGGCGTCAAGTACAGAGAACTGAATTTGAAATTCGGTCGAACTAGGGATATGTCCCTGAATCGGATGATGGAGATTGCCACCAAGTAGGCTAATGGCGAAGATGAAGATCGGCTCAGGAGTGGCAAACTCAAGTCAGTTTCCCAAGAACCCGGGGGCAATTCCAATCGGAAACAGAAGTGGAAAGCCGAGCCAGCGGCTCCCGGGGAAGCCTTGGCTTTAACCCAAGGAAAGTTTAAAGGGAAACCTAAAGGGCCTTGGAACCCTAAAAAGGATAAAGACAAGGACGGAAATGATGTGTTGGACTTGCCATGTCTCGTCCACACAAAGAAAGATGAAGATGGTAATTTCATTTACCCGAAACATACCACTCGACAGTGTCGACTCTTGATCCAGCAGATCCAGGGCAAACAGCCCAAAGGTAAGGAAAAGGAGTCGGACAAGGTCGAGGACAAAGAGGACAGTGACGACGGATACCCTCAAGTCAATTCCACCTTGATGATTTTTGCTGATGTTGAGAGCAAAAATCGACTGAAAGTCATAAACCGAGAGGTGAATATGGTTGCTCCGGCGACACCAAGTTATTTGAAATGGTCCCAGACTGCCATCACGTTCGACCAGTCCGTTCACCCAACGCATATTGCCACCCCTGGGAGGCAAGCTCTGGTGGTTGACCCAGTGGTTGAAGGCACTCGACTGACCAAAGTCTTGATGGATGGTGGCAGTGGTTTGAACATATTGTATGCTGAGACATCGAAAGGGATGGGCAATCCGATGTCCAGACTCAGCGCTAGCAACATGAGTTTCCACGGAGTCATTCCTGGGAAGAAGGCTGAATCACTCGGCCAGATTGCTCTTGATGTGGTTTTCGGTGATTCCAAGAATTACCGCAAAGAAAGGTTGACATTTGAAGTTGTAGACTTCCAGAGTGCCTACCATGCTATTTTGGGCAGGCTGGCTTATGCACGCTTCATGGCCCAACCGTGTTATGTGTATCTTAAATTGAAGATGCCTGGCCCCAAAGGTGTGATCACTATTACGGGCAATCGGAAGAAAGCGGAAGAATGTTTTCAGAAAGGTTCGAAGATCGCCGACGCTTAGATGGCAGTGGTGGAGTTGCGGGAATACCAGAAGACTGCAGACCCGAGTGATTTGTTGCGAGCCAAGAAGCCCGCTACAGATTCAGCTTTTCAGTCGACTGGCGATACAAAGACATCTCATATCCACCCGACCGACCCCAGCGCTGCTCCAACTCATATCTCGACAACACTCGACTCCAAATAGGAAGAAGCGCTCATCCAGTTCCTCCATGAGAACTGGGACATGTTCGCATGGAAGCCCTCTGACATGCCGGGTGTTCCCAGGGAGCTGGCTGAGCACCGCCTAAGAGTCGACTCAAAAATAAAACCTGTCAAGGAACATCTCCGACGGTCCGCCGTCCAGAAGAGAAAGGCCATTGGCGAAGAGGTAGCTCGGCTCTTAGTGGCAGAGTTCATCCGAGAAATCTACCACTCCGAGTGGCTCGCCAATGTTGTCATGGTCCCCAAGAAGGACAAGTCACTTCGCATGTGCATTGACTTTAAACATATCAATCGGGCCTGCCCGAAAGACCATTTTCCTCTCCCCCGCATCGACCAGATAGTCGACTCGACCGTGGGATGTGTGCGACTGTCTTTTTCAGACGCCTATTCCGGGTACCATCAGATCCGTCTGTATGGACCTGACGAGATCAAAACAGCTTTCATCACTCCATTCGGGTGCTTCTGTTATGTTACAATGCCATTCGGCCTCAAGAATGCCGGAGCCACATTCATGAGGATGATTCAGAAGTGTTTGCTCACCCAAATCAGTCGGAATGTGGAGGTGTGCATGGATGATATTGTGGTCAAGTCACGGAAGGGTTCCGACCTGCTGACTGACCTTGCTGAAACCTTTGCCAACCTCAGAAGGTTTGATATCAAGCTTAATCCATCAAAATGCACATTCGGGGTTCCTGGCGGAAAGTTACTCGGTTTTCTCGTTTCCGAACGGGGAATCGACGCCAATCTAGAAAAAGTTGGTACTATACTCCGAATGAAAAGTCCTGTGCGAGTGCACGATGTTCAGAAGCTTACTGGTTGCTTGGCCGCCCTAAGTCGATTCATATCTCGTCTCGGTGAAAAGGCATTACCTCTTTACCGATTGATGAAGAAGTTTGACAAGTTTGAGTGGACTCCTGAAGCTGACGCACGTTCGCAGAACTCAAAACTCTGCTCTCCACCCAGCCGGTGCTTGCTGCCCCAATCAGCAAGGAGCCTTTGCTGATTTACGTTGCAGCCACAGGACAAGTCGTCAGTACGGTACTCACGGTCGAGCGGGAAGAAGAAGGGAAAACCTTCAAAGTTCAGCGCCCAGTGTATTATATTTCTGAAGTCTTGACCCCATCGAAGCAAAGATATCCTCATTATCAGAAGCTCGTATATGGGATTTATATGACCACAAAGAAAGTTGCCCACTACTTCTCTGATCATTCCATTACAGTCGTCAGCGACGCTCCGTTGTCAGAGATCTTGCATAACAGGGACGCAACTAGTCGAGTGGCAAAATGGGTGATTGAACTCCTTCCTCTAGATATCAAGTTTGAGGCAAAGAAAGCAATCAAGTCCCAGGCAATCGCGGATTTCGTCGCCGAGTGGATTGAACAGCAACTGCCGACTCAGGTCCACTCGGAGCATTGGACCATGTTCTTTGACGGTTCCAAGATGATAAATGGTTCCGGAGCTGGAGTGGTGTTGGTCTCTCCCAGAGGAGATAAACTCAGATAGGTTCCAAAAGAGAAGCCATTCCCAGCAATGTGTTTCTGGAACACATCCACACACCATCAGTCCAGGAGGATCCCTTCACTAAAGAGGCCCCGCAACCAAAAAGTGCCACGGATCCGACTGAAGTCGAAGTACCAGCTGTGGTCGACTTGATCATGGAAGTCCTGGTTATCACTCCCGTCTGGACAGAACCGTACATCGCGTACATCCTAAGGAAAGAACTCCCAGAAGACGAAGAAGAAGCTCGACACATCGTCCGTTGATCCAAGGCCTTTACAGTCATAAAGGGACAATTATATAGAGAAAGCGCGACTGGGGTCGGCCAGAAGTGTATTACACCAGAAGAAGGTCAGATGATCCTTAACAATATCCACTCGGGGACCTGTGGCCATCATGCGTCCTCTTGGACCATTGTGGCTAAAGCATACCGAGCGGGGTTCTACTGGCCAAGAGCCAATGAGATGGCCAAAGAGATAGTCGACAAATGTGAAGGATGTCAGTATTACTCCAACATGCCACACAAGCCCGCGTCAGCCCTGAAAACCATTCCACTCGTCTGGCCCTTCGCTGTTTGGGGGTTGGACATGGTTGGACCACTGAGAACAGGCAGGAGCGGCTTCACTCATGTGCTGGTAGCAGTCGACAAGTTCACCAAATGGATTGAGGCCAAGCCTATCAAGAATCTTGATGCTTGCACCGCTATCAATTTCATCAGAGAGTCGATATTCAGATATGGAGTTCCGCACAGCATCATCACCGACAACGGGTCAAACTTCGATTCCGACAAATTCAGGGCCTTTTGCGCCTCTCAGGGCACTCGGGTCGACTATGCTTCGGTCGCTCACCCTCAGTCCAATGGGCAAGCAGAAAGGGTAAACGGCCTAATTCTCAAAGGACTGAAACCCTGATTGATGTGCGATCTCAAGCACGCAGCAGGTGCATGGGTCGACGAGCTTCCATCAGTCCTTCGGGGATTGAGGACAACCCCGAATCGATCGACCGGAAGAACCCCATTCTTTCTGGTCTATGGAGCCGAGGCAGTCTTACCGAGTGACCTGCTTCACAACGCTCCCAGAGTCGAGCTCTACTCAGAAGATGAAGCAGAACAAGCCCGGTAGGACGCAGTCGACCTCCTAGAAGAAGAAAGAGAAATGGCCTTGATTCGATCGACCATCTATCAACAAGACTTGCGTCGATTCCATGCCAGAAACATGAAGAGCCGAGCCTTCCAAGAAGGAGACTTAGTCCTCCGAGTGGATCAGTAGAAACCACACAAGCTCGCTCCTACTTGGGAAGGCCCCTTCATAGTCACCAGAGTCCTCCACAATGGAGCATACCACCTCTACAATGTCGATCGCCAGATTGATGAGCCACGTGTTGGGGAACGTAGTAGAAATTCAAAATTTTCTATGCATCACCAAGATCAATCTATGGAGTAATCTAGCAACGAAGGGAAGGAGAGTGCATCTACATACCCTTGTAGATCGCTAAGCGGAAGCGTTCAAGTGAACGGGGTTGATGGAGTCGTACTCGTCGTGATTCAAATCACCGATGATCCTAGTGCCGAACGGACGGCACCTCCGTGTTCAACACACGTACAGCCCGCTGACGTCTCCTACGCCATGATCCAGCAAGCGGAGAAGGAGAGGTTGGGGAAGACTCCATCCAGCAGCAGCACGACGGCGTGGTGGTGGTGGAGGAGCGCGAGACTCCAGCTGGGCTTCGCCAAGCACTACGAGAGACGAGGAGGAAGAGGGGTAGGGGCTGCGCCAACAGGGAGATTGAATCGCGTGTGTTGGGCACCCCAAACCTCAAGTATATATAGGGGGAGGGGAGGGGCTGCGCCCCCACCTAGGGTTCCCTCCCTAGGGGTAGCGGCAGCCCCCAGATCCCATCTGGGTGGCGGCCACAAGGGGGAGAGGGGGAGGCGCACCTGGGGTGGGCCTTAGGGCCCATCTGCCCTAGGGTTTGCCCCCTTCCCCTCTTGGAGGTGCCTTGGGCCATGGTGGGAGGCGCCCCAGCCCACCTAGGGGCTGGTCCTTTCCCACTATTGGCCCATGTAGGCCCCCGGGGCTGGTGGCCCCACCTGGTGGACCCCCGAACCCCTCCGGTGGTCCCGGTACACTACCGGTGATGCCCGGAACACTTCCGGTGGCCAAAACCATACTTCCTATATATCAATCTTTACCTCCGGACCATTCTGGAACTCCTCGGGACGTCCAGGATCTCATCCGGGACTCCGAACAACATTCGGTAACCGCATGCATACTTTCCCTATAACCCAAGCGTCATCGAACCTTAAGTGTGTAGACCCTACGGGTTCGGGAACCATGCAGACATGACCGAGACACCTCTCCGGCCAATAAACAATAGCGGGATCTGGATACCCATGTTGGCTCCCACATGTTCCATGATGATTTCATCGGATGAACCACGATGTCAAGGACTTAATCAATCCCGTATACAATTCCCTTTGTCTAGCGGTATTATACTTGCCCGAGATTCGATCGTCGGTATCCCGATACCTTGTTCAATCTCGTTACCGGCAAGTCTCTTTACTCGTTCCGTAACACATCATCCCGTGATCAACTCCTTGGTCACATTGTGCACATTATGATGATGTCCTACCGAGTGGGCCCAGAGATACCTCTCCGTTACACGGAGTGACAAATCCCAGTCTCGATTCGTGCCAACCCAACATACACTTTCGGAGATACCAGTAGTGAACCTTTATAGCCACCCAGTTACGTTGTGACGTTTGGCACACCCAAAGCACTCCTACGGTATCCGGGAGTTGCACAATCTCATGGTCTAAGGAAATGATACTTGACATTAGAAAAGCTTTAGCATACGAACTACACGATCTTTGTGCTAGGCTTAGGATTGGGTCTTGTCCATCACATCATTCTCCTAATGATGTGATCCCGTTATCAACGACATACAATGTGTTGGGGAACGTAGCAGAAATTCAAAATTTTCCTACGTGTCACCAAGATCTATCTATGGAGAAACCAGCAACGAGGGGAAGGAGAGTGCATCTACATACCCTTGTAGATCGCTACGCGGAAGCGTTCAAGAGAACGGGGTTGATGGAGTCGTACTCATCGTGATCCAAATCATCGATGATCCTAGTGCCAAATGGACGGCACCTCCGTGTTCAACACACGTACAGCCCGGTGACGTCTCCCATGCCTTGATCCAGCAAGGAGAGAGGGAGAGGTTGAGGAAGACTCCATCCAGCAGCAGCACAATGGCGTGGTGGTGGTGGAGGAGCGTGGTACTCCAGCAGGGCTTCGCCAAGCACCGCAAGAGACGAGGAGGGAGAGGGGTAGGGTTGTGCCAAGAAGGAGATTGAATTCGTGTGTATGGCAGCCCAAAAGCTCAAGTATATATAGGGGAGGGGAGGGGCTGCGCCCCCACCTAGGTTTCCACCCCTAGGGGTGGCGGCCAGCCCTAGATCCCATCTAGGGGGCGGCCAAGGGGGAAGAGAGGGGGGGCGCACCACTAGGTGGGCCTTAGGCCCATCTGAGCCTAGGGTTTGCCCCCTTCCACTCTCCCTTGCGCCTTGGGCCTTGGTGGGGGGGGCGCACCAGCCCACCTGGGGCTGGTCCCCTCCCACACTTGGCCCATGCAGCCCTCCGGGGCTTGTGGCCCCACTTGGTGGACCCCCAGGACCCTCCCGGTGGTCCCGGTACGTTACCGATAAAACCCGAAACTTTTCTGGTGACCAAAACAAGACTTCCCATATATAAATCTTTACCTCCGGACCATTCCGGAACTCCTCGTGACGTCCGAGATGTCAAACAGGACTCCGAACAACATTCGGTAACCACGTATATCTATTCCTTATAACCCTAGTGTCATCGAACCTTAAGTGTGTAGACCCTACGAGTTCGGGAACCATGCAGACATGACCGAGACATTCTCCGGTCAATAACCAATAGCGGGATCTGGATACCCATGTTGGTTCCCACATGTTCCATGACGATCTCATCGGATGAACCACGATGTCGAGGATTCGATCAATCCCGTATACAATTCCCTTTGTCTAGCGGTATGATACTTGCCCGAGATTCGATCGTCGGTATCCCGATACCTTCTTCAATCTCGTTACCGGCAAGTCTCTTTACTCGTTCCGTAACAGATCATCCCGTGATCAACTCCTTGATCACATTGTGCACATTATGATGATGTCCTACCGAGTGGGCCCAGAGATACCTCTCCGTCACACGGAGTGACAAATCCCAGTCTAGATTCGTGCCAACCCAACAGACACTTTCAGAGATACCTGTAGTGTACCTTTATGGCCACCCAATTACGTTGTGACGTTTGGCACACCCAAAGTATTCCTACGGTATCCGGGAGTTGCACAATCTCATGGTCTAAGGAAATGATACTTGACATTAGAAAAGCTTTAGCAAACGAACTACATGATCTATGTGCTAGGCTTAGGATTGGGTCTTGTCCATCACATCATTCTCCCAATGATGTGATCCCGTTATCAATGACATCCAATGTCCATGGTCAGGAAACCATAACCATCTATTGATCAACGAGCTAGTCAACTAGAGGCTTACTAGGGACATGGTGTTTTCTATGTATCCACACATGTATCTGAGTTTCCTATCAATACAATTCTAGCATGGATAATAAACGATTATCATGAACAAGGAAATATAATAATAATCAATTTATTATTGCCTCTAGGGCATATTTCCAACAGTCTCCCACTTGCACTAGAGTCAATAATCTAGTTCACATCGCCATGTGATTAACACTCACAGGTCACATCGCCATGTGACCAACATCCAAAGAGTTTACTAGCGTCACTAAACTAGTTCACATCATCATGTGATTAAGACTCAATGAGTTCTGGGTTTGATCATGTTTTGCTTGTGAGAGAGGTTTTAGTCAACGGGTCTGCAACATTCAGATCCGTATGTACTTCGCAAATCTCTAGGTCATATTATAAATGTTGCTTCCACGCTCCACTTGGAGCTATTCCAAATGGTTGCTCCACTATACGTATCCGGTTTGCTACTCAGAGTCATTCAGATAGGTGATAAAGCTTGCATCGATGTAACCCTTTACGCCGAACTCTTTATCACCTCCATAATCGAGAAACATGTCCTTATTACTCCAAGGACAATTTTTTGACCGCTATCTAGTGATCCACTCCTAGATCACCTTTGTACCCTCTTGCCAGACATGTGGCAAGGCACACATCAGGTGCGGTACTCAGCATGGCATACCGTATAGAGCCTATGACAAAAGCATAGGGGACGACATTCGTCCTTTCTCTTTCTTCTGCCATGGTCGAGCTTTAAGTCTTAACTTCATACCTTACAACTCAGGCAAGAACTCCTTCTTTGACTGATCCATCTTGAACACCTTCAAGATCATGTCAAGGTATGTGCTCATTTGAAAGTATCATTAAGCGTTTTGATCTATCCTTATAGATCTTGATGCTCAACGTTCAAGTAGCTTAATCCAGGCTTTCCATTGAAAAACACTTTTCAAATAACTCTGCATGCTTTCTAGAAATTCTACATCATTTCCGATCAACAACATGTTAACAAGACACACTCATCGGAAATTCTATAGTGCTCCCACTCACTTCTTTGGAAATACAAGTTTCTCATAAACTTTGTATACACCAAAAATCTTTGATCATCTCATCAAAGCATACATTCCAACTCCGAGATGCTTACTCCAGTCCTTAGAAGGATTGCTGGAGCTTTGCATACTTATTAGCATCTTTCAGGATTGACAAAACTTTCCGGTTGTATCACATACAACCTTTCCTCAAGAAAAACGTCGAGGAAACAATGTTTTTTACATCCTATCTGCAAGATTTCATAAATAATGTAGTAATCGCTAATATAATTCCAACAGACTCTTAGCATCGCTACGAGTGAGAAAGTCTCATCATAGTAAACTCCTTGAACTTGTCGGAAAAAACTTAACGACAAGTCGAGCTTTCTTAATGGTGATACTTACCATCATTGTCCGTCTTCCTTTTAAAATCCATCTGTACTCAATATCCTTACGACCATCGAGCCGTTCTGCCAAAGTCTACACTTTGTTTTCATACATGGATCCTCTCTCGGATTTTATGGCCTCGAGCCATTTATCGGAATCCGGGCCCACCATCGCTTCTCCATAGTTTGTAGGTTCATTGTTGTCTAGCAACATGACTTCCAAGACAGGATTACGTACCACTCTGAAGTAGTACGCATCCTTGTCATCCCACGAGGTTTGGTAGTGACTTGATCTGAAGTTTCATGATCACTATCATAAGCTTCCACTTCAATTGGTGTAGGTGCTACAGGAACAACTTCCTGTGCCCTGCCACACACTAGTTGAAGAGATGGTTCAACAACCTCATCAAGTCTCCACCATCCTCCCACTCAATTCTTTCGAGAGAAACTTTTCCTCGAGAAAGGACCCGATTCTAGAAACAATCCCTTATTGCTTTCGGATCTGAGATAGGAGGTATACCCAACTGTTTTGGGTGTCCTATGAAGATGCATTTATCCGCTTTGGGTTCGAGCTTATCAGCCTGAAACTTTTTCACATAAGCGTCGCAGCCCCAAACTTTTAAGAAATGACAGCTTAGGTTTCTTTAAACCATAGTTCATACGGTGTCATCTCATCAGAATTACGTGGTGCCCTATTTAAAGTAAATGTGGTTGTCTCTAATGCCTAACCCATAAACTATCGTGGTAATTCGATAAGAGACATCATGGTATGCATCATATCCAATAGGGTGCAGTTATGATGTTCGGACACACCATCACACTATGGTGTTCCAGGTTGTATTAGTTGTGAAACAATTTCCACAATGTCTTAATTCTTTGCCAAACTCGTAATTCAGATATTCATCTCTATGATCATATCATAGATCTTTTATCCTCTTGTCACGACGATCTTTCAACTTCACCCTGAAATTACCTGAACCTTTCAATAATTCAGACTCATGATTCATCAAGTAAATATACTCAACATCTACTCAAATCATCTGTGAAGTAAGAACATAACAATATCCACTACATGCCTCAGCACTCATTGGACTGCACACATCAAAATGTATTACTTCCAACAAGTTGCTTTCTAGTTCCATTTTACTGAAAACGAGGCTTTCAGTCATCTTGCCCATGTGGTATGATTTGCATGTCTCAAGTGATTCAAAATCAAGTGAGTCCAAACGATCCATCTGTATAGAGTTTCTTCATGCATATCTACCAACAAACATGGTCTGCATGTCTCAATCCTTTCAAAAATGAGTGAGTCCAAAGATCCATCAACATGGAGCTTCTTCATGCGTTTTATACCAATATGACTCAAATTGCAGTGCCACATTTGTGTGGTACTATCATTACTATCTTATACCTTTGGCATGAAAATGTCTATCACTACGATCGGGATGGTATTATTCAAATAAACAGAGTAACCATTATTCTCCTTAAATGAATAACCGTATCGCGATAGACATAATCCAATCATGTCTATGCTCAACGCAAACACCAAATAACAATTATTTAGGTTTTAATACCAATCTCAATGGTAGAGGGAGCGTACGATATTTGATCAACCTTGGAAATACTTCCAACACATATCGCCATCTCACCTTTTAGCTAGTCTCCGTTTATTCCGTAGCCTTTTGTTTCGAGTTACTAACACTTAGCAACCGAACCGGTATCTAATACCCTGGTGCTACTAGGAGTACTAGTAAAGTACACATTATAATGCATATCCAATATACTTCTGTCGACCTTGCCAGCCTTCTCATCTACCAAGTATCTAGGGTGGTTCTGCTTCAGTGACTGTTCCCCTTATTACAGAAGCACTTAGTCTCGGGCTTGGGTTCAACTTTGGGTTTCTTCATTAGAACAGCAACTGATTTGTTGTTCCATGAAGTATCCCTTTCTTGCCCTTGCCCTTCTTGAAACTAGTGGTTTTACTAACCATCAACAATTGATGCTCCTTCTTTATTTCTACTTTTGTGGTGTCAAACATCGCGAATATCTCAAGGATCATCATATATGCCCCTGATATATTATAGTTCATCACGAAGCTCTAGCAGCTTGGTGGTAATGACTTCGGAGAAACATCACTATCTCATCTGGAAGATCAACTCCCACTCGATTCAAATGATTGTTGTACTCAGACAACCTGAGCACAAGCTCAACAATTGAGCTTTTCTCCCTTAGTTTGCAGGCTAAGAAAATCGTCGGAGGTCTTATACCTCTTGATGTGGGCACGAGCCTAAAATCCCAATTTCAGCCCTCGAAACATCTCATATGTTTCGCGACGTTTCAAAACGTCTTCGGTGCCTCAACTCTAAACTGTTTAACTGAACTATCACGTAGTTATCAAAATGTGTATGTCAGATGTTCGCAACATCCCAGACGACGTTCGAGGTTCAGCACAATGAGCGGTGCATTAAGGACATAAGCCTTCTATGAAGCAATGAGGACAATCCTCAGTTTACGGACCTAGTCCGCATAATTGCTACTATCAACTTTCAACTAAATTTTCCCTAGGAACATATCTAAACAGTAGAACTGAAGCGCGAGCTACGACATAATTTGCGAAGATCTTTTGACTATGTTCAGGATAATTAAGTTCATCTTATGAACTCCCACTCAGATAGACATCCCTCTAGTCATCTAAGTGATTACATGATCCGAGTCAACTAGGCCATGTCGGATCATCACGTGAGACGGACTAGTCATCATCGGTGAACATCTTCATGTTGATCGTATCTACCATACGACTCATGCTCAACCTTTCGGTCTCTTGTGTTCCGAGGCCATGTCTGTACATGCTAGGCTCGTCAAGTCAACCTAAGTGTTTCGCGTGTGTAAATCTGTCTTACACCCATTGTATGTGAACGTTAGAATCTATCACACCCGATCATCACGTGGTGCTTCGAAACAACGAACTGTCGCAACGGTGCACAGTTAGGGGGAACACTTTCTTGAAATTATTATGAGGGATATCTTATTTACTACCGTCGTTCTAAGTAAACAAGATGCAAAAACATGATAAACATCACATGCAATCAAATAATAGTGACATGATATGGCCAATATCATATAGCTCCTTTGATCTCCATCTTGGGGCTCCATGATCATCTTGTCACCGGCATGACACCATGATCTCCATCATCATGATCTCCATCATCGTGTCTCCATGAAGTTGCTCGCCAACTATTACTTCTACTACTATGTCTACCGGTTAGCAATAAAGTAAAGTAATTACATGGCGTTGTTCAATGACACGCAGGTCATACAATAAATAAAGACAACTCCTATGGCTCCTGCCGGTTGTCATACTCATCGACATGCAAGTCGTGATTCCTATTACAAGAACATGATCAATCTCATACATCACATATCATTCATCACATTCTTCTTGGCCATATCACATCACATAGCATACCCTGCAAAAACAAGTTAGACGTCCTCTAATTGTTGTTTGCATGTTTTACGTGGCTGCTATGGATTTCTAGCAAGAACGTTTCTTACCTATGCAAGACCAAACGTGATATACCAATTGTTATTACCCTTCATAAGGACCCTTTTCATCGAATCCGTTCCGACTAAAGTGGGAGAGACAGACACCCGCTAGCCACCTTATGCAACTAGTGCATGTCAGTCGGTGGAAACAGTCTCACGTAAGAGTACGTGTAAGGTCAGTCCGGGCCGCTTCATCCCACAATACCGTCGAAACAAGATTGGACTAGTAACGGTAAGCATATTGAACAAAATCAACGCCCACAACTACTTTGTGTTCTACTCGTGCACAGAATCTACGTAATAGACCTAGCTCATGATGCCACTGTTGGGGAACGTAGCAGAAAATTCAAAATTTTCCTACGTGTCACCAAGATCTATCTATGGAGAAACCAGCAACGAGGGGAAGGAGAGTGCATCTACATACCCATGTAGATCGCTATGTGGAAGCGTTCAAGAGAACGGGGTTGATGGAGTCGTACTCGTCGTGATCCTAGTGTCGAACGGACGGCACCTCCGTGTTCAACACACGTACAGCCCGGTGACGTCTCCCATGCCTTGATCCAGCAAGGAGAGAGGGAGAGGTTGAGGAAGACTCCATCCAACAGCAGCACAACGGCGTGGTGGTGGTGGAGGAGCGTGGGACTCCAGCAGGGCTTCGCCAAGCACCGCAAGATACGAGGAGGGAGAGGGGTAGGGCTGTGCCAAGAAGGAGATTGAATTCGTGTGTATGGCGGCCCAAAACCTCAAGTATATATAGGGGAGGGGAGGGGCTGCGCCCCCACCTAGGTTTCCACCCCTAGGGGTGGCGGCCAGCCCTAGATCCCATCTAGGGGGGGCGACCAAGGGGGGAGAGAGGGGGGCGCACCACTAGGTGGGCCTTAGGCCCATCTGAGCCTAGGGTTTGCCCCCTTCCACTCTCCCTTGCGCCTTGGGCCTTGGTGGGGGGGCGTACCAGCCCACCTGGGGCTGGTACCCTCCCACACTTGGCCCATGCAGCCCTCCGGGGCTTGTGGCCCCACTTGGTGGACCCCCGGGACCCTCCCGGTGGTCCCGGTACGTTACCGATAAAACCCGAAACTTTTCCGATGACCAAAACAAGACTTCCCATATATAAATCTTTACCTCCGGACCATTCCGGAACTCCTCGTGACGTCCGGGATCTCATCCGGGACTCCGAACAACATTCGGTAACCACGTATATCTATTCCTTATAACCCTAGCGTCATCGAACCTTAAGTGTGTAGACCCTACGGGTTCGGGAACCATGCAGACATGACCGGGACGTTCTCCGGTCAATAACCAACAGCGGGATCTGGATACCTATGTTGGTTCCCACATGTTCCACGATGATCTCATCGGATGAACCACGATGTCGAGGATTCGATCAATCCCGTATTGAATTCCCTTTGTCTAGCGGTATGATACTTGCCCGAGATTCGATCGTCGGTATCTCGATACCTTGTTCAATCTCGTTACCGGCAAGTCTCTTAACTCGTTCTGTAACACATCATCCCGTGATCAACTCCTTGATCACATTGTGCACATTATGATGATGTCCTACCGAGTGGGCCCAGAGATACCTCTCCGTCACACGGAGTGACAAATGCCAGTCTCGATTCGTGCCAACCTAACAGACACTTTCGGAGATACCTGTAGTGTACCTTTATGGCCACCCAGTTACGTTGTGACGTTTGGCACACCCAAAGTATTCCTACGGTATCCAGGAGTTGCACAATCTCATGGTCTAAGGAAATGATACTTGACATTAGAAAAGCTTTAGCAAACGAACTGCACGATCTATGTGCTAGGCTTAGGATTGGGTCTTGTCCATCACATCATTCTCCCAATGATGTGATCCCATTATCAACGACATCCAATGTCCATGGTCAGGAAACCGTAACCATCTATTGATCAACGAGCTAGTCAACTAGAGGCTTACTAGGGACATGGTGTTGTCTATGTATCCACACATGTATCTGAGTTTCCTATCAATACAATTCTAGCATGGCTAATAAACGATTATCATGAACAAGGAAATATAATAATAATCAATTTATTATTGCCTCTAGGGCATATTTCCAACACAATGTCCATGGTCAGGAAACCGTAACCATCTATTGATCAACGAGCTAGTCAACTAGAGGCTTACTAGGGACATGGTGTTGTCTATGTATCCACACATGTATCTGAGTTTCCTATCAATACAATTCTAGCATGGCTAATAAACGATTATCATGAACAAGGAAATATAATAATAATCAATTTATTATTGCCTCTAGGGCATATTTCCAACACAATGTCCATGGTCAGGAAACCGTAACCATCTATTGATCAACGAGCTAGTCAACTAGAGGCTTACTAGGGACATGGTGTTGTCTATGTATCCACACATGTATCTGAGTTTCCTATCAATACAATTCTAGCATGGATAATAAACGATTATCATGAACAAGGAAATATAGTAATAACCAATTTATTATTGCCTCTAGGGCATATTTCCAACAGTCTCCCACTTGCACTAGAGTCAATAATCTAGTTCACATCGCCATGTGATTAACACTCACAGGTCACATCGCCATGTGACCAACATCCAAGAGTCTACTAGACTCAATGATCTAGTTCACATCACTATGTGATTAACACTCAAAGAGTTCTGGGTTTGATCATGTTATGCTTGTGAGAGAGGTTGCAGTCAACGGGTCTTGCCATATTCAGATCCCTATGTATTTCGCAAAACTTTATGTCATATCGTAGATGCTGCTACCACGTTCCACTTGGAGCTATTCCAAATTGTTGCTCCATTATACGTATCCGGTATCTCTACTCAGAGCTATCCAGATAGGTGTTAAGCTTGCATCGATGTAACTCTTTACGTCAAACTCTTTATCACCTCCATAACCGAGAAACTTTTCCTTATTCCTCTATGGATAATTTCGACCGCTATCTGGTGATCTACTCCTAGATCACCTTTGTACCCTCTTGCCAGACATGTGGCAAGGCACACATCAGGTGCGGTACTCAGCATGGCATACCATATAGAGCCTATGACAAGAGCATAGGGGACGACCTTCGTCCTTCCTCTTTCTTCTGCCATGGTCAAGCTTTGAGTCTTACTCAACTTGACACCTTACAACTCAGGTAAGAACCCCTTCTTTGAATGATCTATTTTGAACTCCTTCAAAAACATGTCAAGGTGTGCGTTCTTTGAAAGTATCATCAGGCATTTTGATCTATCTCTATAGATCTTGATGCCCAATATGTAAGCATATTTATTCAGGTCTTCCTTTGAAAATCACTCTTCAAACAACCGT